>NW_026292727.1:300000-480548 GCF_023091745.1 Budorcas taxicolor
GATTCCTCTCCCGTCCATGCCGGGGCCTCAGTCCTTGTGTGGAGTCGGGGCCGGAACCTGAGGATTTCTCTCCAGTGTTGCGATGGATCTTGGGGTGCTTCTGAGTCTCCCCAGGGGAGTCAGGCCTCGTCTCGAGTGGGGGCATGCACGTGCGCTTTCCTCCCGAGCTGCAGCAGTAGTGTCACGCTTCCTGTCACGTGGATCAAGGGATCTGTGGCTTTCCCTCGAGGCTGTCCCTCGAGGCTTTCCCACGAGGCTGTCCCACAGGGCTGTGCCACGTGCCACCTTGGTGTGAGTCGATCCTCGGCGTGAAAGACGAGCCGGTGAAGGGAAAAGAGGTTCCTCTGGAATGGACTGAGACATCTGGGGAACTCTTGGAATGGTGGCACGACCCTGGAGTTCCTCTCGCCGTTCCTGTTGAGAGGGCCTCCTCTTGAGATGCGACGGGAACGCCGGGAACTCTTTCCCGACGAAGCAGGGAAAGGATCCCTCATCTCGAGCTACGAGGCGGAAACGGGGCTCCTCTGGATGTGGGCGGGACCCTCGTGATTCCTCTCGAGTGGAGACGGCTAGGTCGGGGAACTTCTTGATTTGCACCAAGGGTGTGAAGGACCCTTTTGAAGTTCCAGAGGTGAGGTGTGATCAGCCTCGAGACGCCTCAGCGGAAATGGGCCTCATCTCGCCTGGAGGGGAGAACCTCCTGGATTTTCTCGAGTTGCGGCAGGTCTTCTCGAGTTACGACGGGGACCTCAGGGACCCGCTCTTGTGGCCTCAGGAAAGGCCAGACCCCATGCGAGTTGCTAGGGGACATCTCGGGATTCCTCTCCCGTCCATGCCGGGGCCTCAGTCCTTGTGTGGAGTCGGGGCCGGAACCTGAGGATTCCTCTCCAGTGTTGCCATGGATCTTGGGGTGCTTCTGAGTCTCCCCAGGGGAGTCAGGCGTCGTCTCGAGTGGGGGCATGCACGTGCGCTTTCCTCCCGAGCTGCAGCAGTAGTGTCACGGTTCCTGTCACGTGGATCAAGGGATCTGTGGCTTTCCCTCGAGGCTGTCCCTCGAGGCTTTCCCACGAGGCTTTCCCACAGGGCTGTGCCACGTGCCACCTTGGTGTGAGTCGATCCTCGGCGTGAAAGACGAGCCGGTGAAGGGAAAAGAGGTTCCTCTGGAATGGACTGAGACATCTGGGGGACTCTTGGAATGGTGGCACGACCCTGGAGTTCCTCTCGCCGTTCCTTTTGAGAGGGCCTCCTCTTGAGATGCGACGGGAACGCCGGGAACTCTTTCCCGACGAAGCAGGGAAAGGATCCCTCATCTCGAGCTACGAGGCCGAAACGGGGCTCCTCTGGATGTGGGCGGGACCCCCGTGATTCCTCTCGAGTGGAGACGGGTATGTCGGGGAACTTCTTGATTTGCACCAAGGGTGTGAAGGACCCTTTCGAAGTTCCAGAGGTGAGGTGTGATCAGCCTCGAGACGCCTCAGCGGAAATGGGCCTCATCTCGCCTGGATGGGAGAACCTCCTGGATTTTCTCGAGTTGCCGCAGGTCTTCTCGAGTTACGACGGGGACCTCAGGGACCCGCTCTGGTGGCCTCAGGAAAGGCCAGTCCCCATGCGAGTTGCTAGGGGACCTCTCGGGATTCCTCTCCCGTCCATGCCGGGGCCTCAGTCCTTGTGTGGAGTCGGGGCCGGAACCTGAGGATTCCTCTCCAGTGTTGCCATGGATCTTGGGGTGCTTCTGAGTCTCCTCAGGGGAGTCAGGCCTCGTCTCGAGTGGGGGCATGCACGTGCGCTTTCCTCCCGAGCTGCAGCAGTAGTGTCACGCTTCCTGTCACGTGGATCAAGGGATCTGTGGCTTTCCCTCGAGGCTGTCCCTCGAGGCTTTCCCACGAGGCTTTCCCACAGGGCTGTGCCACGTGCCACCTTGGTGTGAGTCGATCCTCGGCGTGAAAGACGAGCCGGTGAAGGGAAAAGAGTTTCCTCTGGAATAGACTGAGACATCTGGGGGACTCTTGGAATGGTGGGACGATCCTGGAGTTCCTCTCGCCGTTCCTGTTGAGTGGGCCTCCTCTTGAGATGCGACGGGAACGCCGGGAACTCTTTCCCGACGAAGCAGGGAAAGGATCCCTCATCTCGAGCTACGAGGCGGAAACGGGGCTCCTCTGGATGTGGGCGGGACCCTCGTGATTCCTCTCGAGTGGAGACGGCTAGGTCGGGGAACTTCTTGATTTGCACCAAGGGTGTGAAGGACCCTTTTGAAGTTCCAGAGGTGAGGTGTGATCAGCCTCGAGACGCCTCAGCGGAAATGGGCCTCATCTCGCCTGGATGGGAGAACCTCCTGGATTTTCTCGAGTTGCGGCAGGTCTTCTCGAGTTACGACGGGGACCTCAGGGACCCGCTCTGGTGGCCTCAGGAAAGGCCAGACCCCATGCGAGTTGCTAGGGGACATCTCGGGATTCCTCTCCCGTCCATGCCGGGGCCTCAGTCCTTGTGTGGAGTCGGGGCCGGAACCTGAGGATTCCTCTCCAGTGTTGCCATGGATCTTGGCGTGTTTCTGAGTCTCCCCAGGGGAGTCAGGCCTCGTTTCGAGTGGGGGCATGCACGTGCGCTTTCCTCCCGAGCTGCAGCAGTAGTGTCACGCTTCCTGTCACGTGGATCAAGGGATCTGTGGCTTTCCCTCGAGGCTGTCCCTCGAGGCTTTCCCACGAGGCTTTCCCACAGGGCTGTGCCACGTGCCACCTTGGTGTGAGTCGATCCTCGGCGTGAAAGACGAGCCGGTGAAGGGAAAAGAGGTTCCTCTGGAATGGACTGAGACATCTGGGGGACTCTTGGAATGGTGGCACGACCCTGGAGTTCCTCTCGCCGTTCCTGTTGAGAGGGCCTCCTCTTGAGATGCGACGGGAACGCCGGGAACTCTTTCCCGAAGAAGCAGGGAAAGGATCCCTCATCTCGAGCTACGAGGCCGAAACGGGGCTCCTCTGGATGTGGGCGGGACCCTCGTGATTCCTCTCGAGTGGAGACGGGTATGTCGGGGAACTTCTTGATTTGCACCAAGGGTGTGAAGGATCCTTTCGAAGTTCCAGAGGTGAGGTGTGATCAGCCTCGAGACGCCTCAGCGGAAATGGGCCTCATCTCGCCTGGAGGGGAGAACCTCCTGGATTTTCTCGAGTTGCGGCAGGTCTTCTCGAGTTACGACGGGGACCTCAGGGACCCGCTCTGGTGGCCTCAGGAAAGGCCAGACCCCATGCGAGTTGCTAGGGGGCCTCTCGGGATTCCTCTCCCGTCCATGCCGGGGCCTCAGTCCTTGTGTGGAGTCGGGGCCGGAACCTGAGGATTCCTCTCCAGTGTTGCCATGGATCTTGGGTGCTTCTGAGTCTCCCCAGGGGAGTCAGGCCTCGTCTCGAGTGGGGGCATGCACGTGCGCTTTCCTCCCGAGCTGCAGCAGTGGTGTCACGCTTCCTGTCACGTGGAACAAGGGATCTGTGGCTTTCCCTCGAGGCTGTCCCTCGAGGCTTTCCCACGAGGCTTTCCCACAGGGCTGTGCCACGTGCCACCTTGGTGTGAGTCGATCCTCGGCGTGAAAGACAAGCCGGTGAAGGGAAAAGAGGTTCCTCTGGAAAGGTCTGAGACATCTGGGGGACTCTTGGAATGGTGGCACGACCCTGGAGTTCCTCTCGCCGTTCCTGTTGAGAGGGCCTCCTCTTGAGATGCGACGGGAACGCCGGGAACTCTTTCCCGACGAAGCAGGGAAAGGATCCCTCATCTCGAGCTACGAGGCCGAAACGGGGCTCCTCTGGATGTGGGCGGGACCCTCGTGATTCCTCTCGAGTGGAGACGGGTATGTCGGGGAACTTCTTGATTTGCACCAAGGGTGTGAAGGATCCTTTCGAAGTTCCAGAGGTGAGGTGTGATCAGCCTCGAGACGCCTCAGCGGAAATGGGCCTCATCTCGCCTGGAGGGGAGAACCTCCTGGATTTTCTCGAGTTGCGGCAGGTCTTCTCGAGTTACGACGGGGACCTCAGGGACCCGCTCTGGTGGCCTCAGGAAAGGCCAGTCCCCATGCGAGTTGCTAGGGGACCTCTCGGGATTCCTCTCCCGTCCATGCCGGGGCCTCAGTCCTTGTGTGGAGTCGGGGCCGGAACCTGAGGATTCCTCTCCAGTGTTGCCATGGATCTTGGGGTGCTTCTGAGTCTCCCCAGGGGAGTCAGGCCTCGTCTCGAGTGGGGGCATGCACGTGCGCTTTCCTCCCGAGCTGCAGCAGTAGTGTCATGCTTCCTGTCACGTGGATCAAGGGATCTGTGGCTTTCCCTCGAGGCTGTCCCTCGAGGCTTTCCCACGAGGCTTTCCCACAGGGCTGTGCCACGTGCCACCTTGGTGTGAGTCGATCCTCGGCGTGAAAGACGAGCCGGTGAAGGGAAAAGAGGTTCCTCTGGAATGGACTGAGACATCTGGGGGACTCTTGGAATGGGGGCACGACCCTGGAGTTCCTCTCGCCGTTCCTGTTGAGAGGACCTCCTCTTGAGATGCGACGGGAACGCCGGGAACTCTTTCCCGACGAAGCAGGGAAAGGATCCCTCATCTCGAGCTACGAGGCGGAAACGGGGCTCCTCTGGATGTGGGCGGGACCCTCGTGATTCCTCTCGAGTGGAGACGGGTATGTCGGGGAACTTCTTGATTTGCACCAGGGTGTGAAGGACCCTTTCGAAGTTCCAGAGGTGAGGTGTGATCAGCCTCGAGACGCCTCAGCGGCAATGGGCCTCATCTCGCCTGGAGGGGAGAACCTCCTGGATTTTCTCGAGTTGCGGCAGGTCTTCTCGAGTTACGACGGGGACCTCAGGGACCCGCTCTGGTGGCCTCAGGAAAGGCCAGTCCCCATGCGAGTTGCTAGGGGACCTCTCGGGATTCCTCTCCCGTCCATGCCGGGGCCTCAGTCCTTGTGTGGAGTCGGGGCCGGAACCTGAGGATTCCTCTCCAGTGTTGCCATGGATCTTGGGTGCTTCTGAGTCTCCCCAGGGGAGTCAGGCCTCGTCTCGATTGGGGGCATGCACGTGCGCTTTCCTCCCGAGCTGCAGCAGTAGTGTCACGCTTCCTGTCACGTGGAACAAGGGATCTGTGGCTTTTCCTCGAGGCTGTCCCTCGAGGCTTTCCCACGAGGCTTTCCCACAGGGCTGTGCCACGTGCCACCTTGGTGTGAGTCGATCCTCGGCGTGAAAGACGAGCCGGTGAAGGGAAAAGAGGTTCCTCTGGAATGGACTGAGACATCTGGGGGACTCTTGGAATGGTGGCACGACCCTGGAGTTCCTCTCGCCGTTCCTGTTGAGAGGGCCTCCTCTTGAGATGCGACGCGAAGGCCGGGAAATCTTTCCCGACGAAGCAGGGAAAGGATCCCTCATCTCGAGCTACGAGGCGGAAACGGGGCTCCTCTGGATGTGGGCGGGACCCTTGTGATTCCTCTCGAGTGGAGACGGGTATGTCGGGGAACTTCTTCATTTGCACCAAGGGTGTGAAGGACCCTTTCGAAGTTCCAGAGGTGAGGTGTGATCAGCCTCGAGACGCCTCAGCGGAAATGGGCCTCATCTCGCCTGGAGGGGAGAACCTCCTGGATTTTCTCGAGTTGCGGCAGGTCTTCTCGAGTTACGACGGGGACCTCAGGGACCCGCTCTGGTGGCCTCAGGAAAGGCCAGTCCCCATGCGAGTTGCTAGGGGGCCTGTCGGGATTCCTCTCCCGTCCATGCCGGGGCCTCAGTCCTTGTGTGGAGTCGGAGCCGGAACCTGAGGATTCCTCTCCAGTGTTGCCATGGATCTTGGGGTGCTTCTGAGTCTCCCCAGGGGAGTCAGGCCTCGTCTCGAGTGGGGGCATGCACGTGCGCTTTCCTCCCGAGCTGCAGCAGTAGTGTCACGCTTCCTGTCACGTGGATCAAGGGATCTGTGGCTTTCCCTCGAGGCTGTCCCTCGAGGCTTTCCCACGAGGCTTTCCCACAGGGCTGTGCCACGTGCCACCTTGGTGTGAGTCGATCCTCGGCGTGAAAGACGAGCCAGTGAAGGGAAAAGAGGTTCCTCTGGAATGGACTGAGACATCTGGGGGACTCTTGGAATGGTGGCACGACCCTGGAGTTCCTCTCGCCGTTCCTGTTGAGAGGGCCTCCTCTTGAGATGCGACGGGAACGCCGGGAACTCTTTCCCGACGAAGCAGGGAAAGGATCCCTCATCTCGAGCTACGAGGCGGAAACGGGGCTCCTCTGGATGTGGGCGGGACCCTCGTGATTCCTCTCGAGTGGAGACGGGTATGTCGGGGAACTTCTTGATTTGCAGCAAGGGTGTGAAGGACCCTTTCGAAGTTCAGGAGGTGAGGTGTGATCAGCCTCGAGACGCCTCAGCGGAAATGGGCCTCATCTCGCCTGGAGGGGAGAACCTCCTGGATTTTCTCGAGTTGCGGCAGGTCTTCTCGAGTTACGACGGGGACCTCAGGGACCCGCTCTGGTGGCCTCAGGAAAGGCCAGTCCCCATGCGAGTTGCTAGGGGGCCTCTCGGGATTCCTCTCCCGTCCATGCCGGGACCTCAGTCCTTGTGTGGAGTCGGGGCCGGAACCTGAAGATTCCTCTCCAGTGTTGCCATGGATCTTGGGGTGCTTCTGAGTCTCCCCAGGGGAGTCAGGCCTCGTCTCGAGTGGCGGCATGCACGTGCGCTTTCCTCCCGAGCTGCAGCAGTAGTGTCACGCTTACTGTCACGTGGATCAAGGGATCTGTGGCTTTCCCTCGAGGCTGTCCCTCGAGGCTTTCCCACGAGGCTTTCCCACAGGGCTGTGCCACGTGCCACCTTGGTGTGAGTCGATCCTCGGCGTGAAAGACGAGCCGGTGAAGGGAAAAGAGGTTCCTCTGGAATGGACTGAGACATCTGGGGGACTCTTGGAATGGGGGCACGACCCTGGAGTTCCTCTCGCCGTTCCTGTTGAGAGGACCTCCTCTTGAGATGCGACGGGAACGCCGGGAACTCTTTCCCGACGAAGCAGGGAAAGGATCCCTCATCTCGAGCTACGAGGCGGAAACGGGGCTCCTCTGGATGTGGGCGGGACCCTCGTGATTCCTCTCGAGTGGAGACGGGTATGTCGGGGAACTTCTTGATTTGCACCAGGGTGTGAAGGACCCTTTCGAAGTTCCAGAGGTGAGGTGTGATCAGCCTCGAGACGCCTCAGCGGCAATGGGCCTCATCTCGCCTGGAGGGGAGAAACCTCCTGCGATTTTCTCGAGTTGCGGCAGGTCTTCTCGAGTTACGACGGGGACCTCAGGGACCCGCTCTGGTGGCCTCAGGAAAGGCCAGTCCCCATGCGAGTTGCTAGGGGACCTCTCGGGATTCCTCTCCCGTCCATGCCGGGGCCTCAGTCCTTGTGTGGAGTCGGGGCCGGAACCTGAGGATTCCTCTCCAGTGTTGCCATGGATCTTGGGTGCTTCTGAGTCTCCCCAGGGGAGTCAGGCCTCGTCTCGAGTGGGGGCATGCACGTGCGCTTTCCTCCCGAGCTGCAGCAGTAGTGTCACGCTTCCTGTCACGTGGAACAAGGGATCTGTGGCTTTTCCTCGAGGCTGTCCCTCGAGGCTTTCCCACGAGGCTTTCCCACAGGGCTGTGCCACGTGCCACCTTGGTGTGAGTCGATCCTCGGCGTGAAAGACGAGCCGGTGAAGGGAAAAGAGGTTCCTCTGGAATGGACTGAGACATCTGGGGGACTCTTGGAATGGTGGCACGACCCTGGAGTTCTCTCGCCGTTCCTGTTGAGAGGGCCTCCTCTTGAGATGCGACGCGAAGGCCGGGAAATCTTTCCCGACGAAGCAGGGGAAAGGATCCCTCATCTCGAGCTACGAGGCGGAAACGGGGCTCCTCTGGATGTGGGCGGGACCCTTGTGATTCCTCTCGAGTGGAGACGGGTATGTCGGGGAACTTCTTCATTTGCACCAAGGGTGTGAAGGACCCTTTCGAAGTTCCAGAGGTGAGGTGTGATCAGCCTCGAGACGCCTCAGCGGAAATGGGCCTCATCTCGCCTGGAGGGGAGAACCTCCTGGATTTTCTCGAGTTGCGGCAGGTCTTCTCGAGTTACGACGGGGGACCTCAGGGACCCGCTCTGGTGGCCTCAGGAAAGGCCAGTCCCCATGCGAGTTGCTAGGGGGCCTGTCGGGATTCCTCTCCCGTCCATGCCGGGGGCCTCAGTCCTTGTGTGGAGTCGGAGCCGGAACCTGAGGATTCCTCTCCAGTGTTGCCATGGATCTTGGGGTGCTTCTGAGTCTCCCCCAGGGGAGTCAGGCCTCGTCTCGAGTGGGGGCATGCACGTGCGCTTTCCTCCCGAGCTGCAGCAGTAGTGTCACGCTTCCTGTCACGTGGATCAAGGGATCTGTGGCTTTCCCTCGAGGCTGTCCCTCGAGGCTTTCCCACGAGGCTTTCCCACAGGGGCTGTGCCACGTGCCACCTTGGTGTGAGTCGATCCTCGGCGTGAAAGACGAGCCAGTGAAGGGAAAAGAGGTTCCTCTGGAATGGACTGAGACATCTGGGGGACTCTTGGAATGGTGGCACGACCCTGGAGTTCCTCTCGCCGTTCCTGTTGAGAGGGCCTCCTCTTGAGATGCGACGGGAACGCCGGGAACTCTTTCCCGACGAAGCAGGGAAAGGATCCCTCATCTCGAGCTACGAGGCGGAAACGGGGCTCCTCTGGATGTGGGCGGGACCCTCGTGATTCCTCTCGAGTGGAGACGGGTATGTCGGGGAACTTCTTGATTTGCAGCAAGGGTGTGAAGGACCCTTTCGAAGTTCAGGAGGTGAGGTGTGATCAGCCTCGAGACGCCTCAGCGGAAATGGGCCTCATCTCGCCTGGAGGGGAGAACCTCCTGGATTTTCTCGAGTTGCGGCAGGTCTTCTCGAGTTACGACGGGGACCTCAGGGACCCGCTCTGGTGGCCTCAGGAAAGGCCAGTCCCCAAGCGAGTTGCTAGGTGACCTCTCGGGATTCCTCTCCCGTCCATCCCGGGGCCTCAGTCTTTGTGTGGAGTCGGGGCCGGAACCTGAGGATTCCTCTCCAGTGTTGCCATGGATCTTGGGGTGCTTCTGAGTCTCCCCAGGGGAGTCAGGCCTCGTCTCGATTGGGGGCATGTACGTGCGCTTTCCTCCCGAGCTGCAGCAGTAGTGTCACGCTTCCTGTCACGTGAATCAAGGGATCTGTGGCTTTCCCTCGAGGCTGTCCCTCGAGGCTTTCCCACGAGGCTTTCCCACAGGGCTGTGCCACGTGCCACCTTGGTGTGAGTCGATCCTCGGCGTGAAAGACGAGCCGGTGAAGGGAAAAGAGGTTCCTCTGGAATGGACTGAGACATCTGGGGGACTCTTGGAAAGGTGGCGCGACCCTGGAGTTCCTCTAGCCGTTCCTGTTGAGAGGGCCTCCTCTTGAGATGCGACGGGAACGCCGGGAACTCTTTCCCGACGAAGCAGGGAGAGGATCCCTCATCTCGAGCTACGAGGCCGAAACGGGGCTCCTCTGGATGTGGGCGGGACCCTCGTAATTCCTCTCGAGTGGAGACGGGTATGTCGGGAAACTTCTTGATTTGCAGCAAGGGTGTGAAGGAGCCTTTCGAAGTTCCAGAGGTGAGGTGTGATCCGCCTCGTGACACCTCAGCAGAAATGGGCCTCATCCCGCCTGGAGGGGAGAACCTCCTGGATTTTCTCGAGTTCCGGCAGGTCTTCTCGAGTTACGACGGGGACTTCAGGGACCCGCTCTGGTGGCCTCAGGAAAGGCCAGTCCCCATGCGAGTTGCTAGGGGACCTCTCGGGATTCCTCTCCCGTCCATGCCGAGGCCTCAGTCCTTGTGTGGAGTCGGGGCCGGAACCTGAGGATTCGTCTCCAGTGTTGCCATGGATCTTGGGGTGCTTCTGAGTCTCCCCAGGGGAGTCAGGCCTCGTCTCGAGTGGGGGCATGCACGTGCGCTTTCCTCCCGAGCTGCAGCAGTAGTGTTACGCTTCCTGTCACGTGGATCAAGGGATCTGTGGCTTTCCCTCGAGGCTGTCCCTCGAGGCTTTCCCACGAGGCTTTCCCACAGGGCTGTGCCACGTGCCACCTTGGTGTGAGTCGATCCTCGGCGTGAAAGACGAGCCGGTGAAGGGAAAAGAGGTTCCTCTGGAATGGACTGAGACATCTGGGGGACTCTTGGAATGGTGGCACGACCCTGGAGTTCCTCTCGCCGTTCCTGTTGAGAGGGCCTCCTCTTGAGATGCGACGGGAACGCCGGGAACTGTTTCCGACGAAGCGTGTAAAGGATCCCTCATCTCGAGCTACGAGGCGGAAAGGGTCTCCTCTGGATGTGGGCGGGACCCTCGTGATTCCTCTCGAGTGGAGACGGGTATGTCGGGAAACTTCTTGATTTGCACCAAGGGTGTGAAGGACCCTTTCGAAGTTCCAGAGGTGAGGTGTGATCAGCCTCGAGACGCCTCAGCGGAAATGGGCCTCATCTCGCCTGGAGGGGAGAACCTCCTGGATTTTCTCGAGTTGCGGCAGGTCTTCTCGAGTTACGACGGGGACCTCAGGGACCCGCTCTGGTGGCCTCAGGAAAGGCCAGTCCCCATGCGAGTTGCTAGGGGACCTCTCGGGATTCCTCTCCCGTCCATGCCGGGGCCTCAGTCCTTTTGTGGAGTCGGGGCCGGAACCTGAGGATTCCTCTCCAGTGTTGCCATGGATCTTGGGGTGCTTCTGAGTCTCCCCAGGGGAGTCAGGCCTCGTCTCGAGTGGGGGCATGCACGTGCGCTTTCCTCCCGAGCTGCAGCAGTAGTGTCACGCTTCCTGTCACGTGGATCAAGGGATCTGTGGCTTTCCCTCGAGGCTGTCCCTCGAGGCTTTCCCACGAGGCTTTCCCACAGGGCTGTGCCACGTGCCACCTTGGTGTGAGTCGATCCTCGGCGTGAAAGACGAGCCGGTGAAGGGAAAAGAGGTTCCTCTGGAATGGACTGAGACATCTGGGGGACTCTTGGAATGGTGGCACGACCCTGGAGTTCCTCTCGCCGTTCCTGTTGAGAGGGCCTCCTCTTGAGATGCGACGGGAACGCCGGGAACTCTTCCCCGACGAAGCAGGGAAAGGATCCCTCATCTCGAGCTACGAGGCGGAAACGGGGCTCCTCTGGATGTGGGCGGGACCCTCGTGATTCCTCTCGAGTGGAGACGGGTATGTCGGGGAACTTCTTGATTTGCACCAAGGGTGTGAAGGACCCTTTCGAAGTTCCAGAGGTGAGGTGTGATCAGCCTCGAGACGCCTCAGCGGAAATGGGCCTCATCTCGCCTGGAGGGGAGAACCTCCCGGATTTTCTCGAGTTGCGGCAGGTCTTCTCGAGTTACGACGGGGACTTCAGGTACCCGCTCTGGTGGCCTCAGGAAAGGCCAGTCCCCATGCGAGTTGCTAGGGGACCTCTCGGGATTCCTCTCCCGTCCATGCCGGGGCCTCAGTCCTTGTGTGGAGTCGGGGCCGGAACCTGAGGATTCCTCTCCAGTGTTGCCATGGATCTTGGGGTGCTTCTGAGTCTCCCCAGGGGAGTCAGGCGTCGTCTCGAGTGGGGGCATGCACGTGCGCTTTCCTCCCGCGCTGCAGCAGTAGTGTCAAGCTTCCTGTCACGTGGATCAAGGGTTCTGTGGCTTTCCCTCGAGGCTGTCCCTCGAGGCTTTCCCACGAGGCTTTCCCACAGGGCTGTGCCACGTGCCACCTTGCTGTGAGTCGATCCTCGGCGTGAAAGACGAGCCGGTGAAGGGAAAAGAGGTTCCTCTGGAATGGACTGAGACATCTGGGGGACTCTTCGAATGGTGGCACGACCCTGGAGTTCCTCTCGCCGTTCCTGTTGAGAAAGCCTCCTCTTGAGATGCGACGGGAACGCCGGGAACTCTTTCCCGACGAAGCAGGGAAAGGATCCCTCATCTCGAGCTAGGAGGCGGAAACGGGGCTCCTCTGGATGTGGGCGGGACCCTCGTGATTCCTCTCGAGTGGAGACGGCTAGGTCGGGGAACTTCTTGATTTGCACCAAGGGTGTGAAGGACCCTTTCGAAGTTCCAGAGGGGAGGTGTGATCAGCCTCGAGACGCCTCAGCGGAAATGGGCCTCATCTCGCCTGGAGGGGAGAACCTCCTGGATTTTCTCGAGTTGCGGCAGGTCTTCTCGAGTTACGACGGGGACCTCAGGGACCCGCTCTGGTGGCCTCAGGAAAGGCCAGCCCCCATGCGAGTTGCTAGGGGACCTCTCGGGATTCCTCTCCCGTCCATGCCGGGGCCTCAGTCCTTGTGTGGAGTCGGGGCCGGAACCTGAGGATTCCTCTCCAGTGTTGCCATGGATCTTGGGGTGCTTCTGAGTCTCCCCAGGGGAGTCAGGCCTCGTCTCGAGTGGGGGCATGCACGTGCGCTTTCCTCCCGAGCTGCAGCAGTAGTGTCACGCTTCCTGTCACGTGGATCAAGGGTTCTGTGGCTTTCCCTCGAGGCTGTCCCTCGAGGCTCTCCCACGAGGCTTTCCCACAGGGCTGTGCTACGTGCCACCTTGGTGTGAGTCGATCCTCGGCGTGAAAGACGAGCCGGTGAAGGGAAAAGAGGTTCCTCTAGAATGGACTGAGACATCTGGGGGACTCTTGGAATGGTGGCACGACCCTATAGTTCCTCTCGCCGTTCCTGTTGAGAGGGCCTCCTCTTGAGATGCGACGGGAACGCCGGGAACTCTTTCCCGACGAAGCAGGGAAAGGATCCCTCATCTCGAGCTACGAGGCGGAAACGGGGCTCCTCTGGATGTGGGCGGGACCCTCGTGATTCCTCTCGAGTGGAGACGGCTAGGTCGGGGAACTTCTTGATTTGCACCAAGGGTGTGAAGGACCCTTTCGAAGTTCCAGAGGTGAGGTGTGATCAGCCTCGAGACGCCTCAGCGGAAATGGGCCTCATCTCGCCTGGAGGGGAGAACCTCCTGGATTTTCTCGAGTTGCGGCAGGTCTTCTCGAGTTACGACGGGGACCTCAGGGACCCGCTCTGTTAGCCTCAGGAAAGGCCAGTCCCCATGCGAGTTGCTAGGGGACCTCTCGGGATTCCTCTCCCGTCCATGCCGGGGCCTCAGTCCTTGTGTGGAGTCGGGGCCGGAACCTGAGGATTCCTCTCCAGTGTTGCCATGGATCTTGGGGTGCTTCTGAGTCTCCCCAGGGGAGTCAGGCGTCGTCTCGAGTGGGGGCATGCACGTGCGCTTTCCTCCCGCGCTGCAGCAGTAGTGTCAAGCTTCCTGTCACGTGGATCAAGGGTTCTGTGGCTTTCCCTCGAGGCTGTCCCTCGAGGCTTTCCCACGAGGCTTTCCCACAGGGCTGTGCCACGTGCCACCTTGCTGTGAGTCGATCCTCGGCGTGAAAGACGAGCCGGTGAAGGGAAAAGAGGTTCCTCTGGAATGGACTGAGACATCTGGGGGACTCTTGGAATGGTGGCACGACCCTGGAGTTCCTCTCGCCGTTCCTGTTGAGAAGGCCTCCTCTTGAGATGCGACGGGAACGCCGGGAACTCTTTCTCGACGAAGCAGGGAAAGGATCCCTCATCTCGAGCTAGGAGGCGGAAACGGGGCTCCTCTGGATGTGGGCGGGACCCTCGTGATTCCTCTCGAGTGGAGACGGCTAGGTCGGGGAACTTCTTGATTTGCACCAAGGGTGTGAAGGACCCTTTCGAAGTTCCAGAGGTGAGGTGTGATCAGCCTCGAGACGCCTCAGCGGAAATGGGCCTCATCTCGCCTGGAGGGGAGAACCTCCTGGATTTTCTCGAGTTGCGGCAGGTCTTCTCGAGTTACGACGGGGACCTCAGGGACCCGCTCTGGTGGCCTCAGGAAAGGCCAGACCCCATGCGAGTTGCTAGGGGACCTCTCGGGATTCCTCTCCCGTCCATGCCGGGGCCTCAGTCCTTGTGTGGAGTCGGGGCCGGAACCTGAGGATTCCTCTCCAGTGTTGCCATGGATCTTGGGGTGCTTCTGAGTCTCCCCAGGGGAGTCAGGCCTCGTCTCGAGTGGGGGCATGCACGTGCGCTTTCCTCCCGAGCTGCAGCAGTAGTGTCACGCTTCCTGTCACGTGGATCAAGGGTTCTGTGGCTTTCCCTCGAGGCTGTCCCTCGAGGCTCTCCCACGAGGCTTTCCCACAGGGCTGTGCCACGTGCCACCTTGGTGGGAGTCGATCCTCGGCGTGAAAGACGAGCCGGTGAAGGGAAAAGAGGTTCCTCTAGAATGGACTGAGACATCTGGGGGACTCTTGGAATGGTGGCACGACCCTATAGTTCCTCTCGCCGTTCCTGTTGAGAGGGCCTCCTCTTGAGATGCGACGGGAACGCCGGGAACTCTTTCCCGACGAAGCAGGGAAAGGATCCCTCATCTCGAGCTACGAGGCGGAAACGGGGCTCCTCTGGATGTGGGCGGGACCCTCGTGATTCCTCTCGAGTGGAGACGGCTAGGTCGGGGAACTTCTTGATTTGCACCAAGGGTGTGAAGGACCCTTTCGAAGTTCCAGAGGTGAGGTGTGATCAGCCTCGAGACGCCTCAGCGGAAATGGGCCTCATCTCGCCTGGAGGGGAGAACCTCCTGGATTTTCTCGAGTTGCGGCAGGTCTTCTCGAGTTACGACGGGGACCTCAGGGACCCGCTCTGGTGGCCTCAGGAAAGGCCAGTCCCCATGCGAGTTGCTAGGGGACCTCTCGGGATTCCTCTCCCGTCCATGCCGGGGCCACAGTCCTTGTGTGGAGTCGGGGCCGGAACCTGAGGATTCCTCTCCAGTGTTGCCATGGATCTTGGGGTGCTTCTGAGTCTCCCCAGGGGAGTCAGGCCTCGTCTCGAGTGGGGGCATGCACGTGCGCTTTCCTCCCGAGCTGCAGCAGTAGTGTCACGCTTCCTGTCACGTGGATCAAGGGTTCTGTGGCTTTCCCTCGAGGCTGTCCCTCGAGGCTTTCCCACGAGGCTTTCCCACAGGGCTGTGCCACGTGCCACCTTGGTGTGAGTCGATCCTCGGCGTGAAAAACGAGCCGGTGAAGGGAAAAGAGGTTCCTCTAGAATGGACTGAGACATCTGGGGGACTCTTGGAATGGTGGCACGACCCTGGAGTTCCTCTCGCCGCTCCTGTTGAGAGGGCCTCCTCTTGAGATGCGACGGGAACGCCGGGAACTCTTCCCCGACGAAGCAGGGAAAGGATCCCTCATCTCGAGCTACGAAGCGGAAACGGGGCTCCTCTGGATGTGGGCGGGACCCTCGTGATTCCTCTCGAGTGGAGACGGGTATGTCGGGGAACTTGTTGATTTGTACCAAGGGTGTGAAGGACCCTTTCGAAGTTCCAGAGGTGAGGTGTGATCAGCCTCGAGACGCCTCAGCGGAAATGGGCCTCATCTCGCCTGGATGGGAGAACCTCCCGGATTTTCTCGAGTTGCGGCAGGTCTTCTCGAGTTACGACGGGGACCTCAGGTACCCGCTCTGGTGGCCTCAGGAAAGGCCAGTCCCCATGCGAGTTGCTAGGGGACCTCTCGGGATTCCTCTCCCGTCCATGCCGGGGCCTCAGTCCTTGTGTGGAGTCGGGGCCGGAACCTGAGGATTCCTCTCCAGTGTTGCCATGGATCTTGGGGTGCTTCTGAGTCTCCCCAGGGGAGTCAGGCCTCGTCTCGAGTGGGGGCATGCACGTGCGCTTTCCTCCCGAGCTGCAGCAGTAGTGTCACGCTTCCTGTCACGTGGATCAAGGGTTCTGTGGCTTTTCCTCGAGGCTGTCCCTCGAGGCTTTCCCACGAGGCTTTCCCACAGGGCTGTGCCACGTGCCACCTTGGTGTGAGTCGATCCTCGGCGTGAAAAACGAGCCGGTGAAGGGAAAAGAGGTTCCTCTAGAATGGACTGAGACATCTGGGGGACTCTTGGAATGGTGGCACGACCCTGGAGTTCCTCTCGCCGTTCCTGTTGAGAGGGCCTCCTCTTGAGATGCGACGGGAACGCCGGGAACTCTTCCCCGACGAAGCAGGGAAAGGATCCCTCATCTCGAGCTACGAGGCGGAAACGGGGCTCCTCTGGATGTGGGCGGGACCCTCGTGATTCCTCTCGAGTGGAGACGGGTATGTCGGGGAACTTCTTGATTTGTACCAAGGGTGTGAAGGACCCTTTCGAAGTTCCAGAGGTGAGGTGTGATCAGCCTCGGGACGCCTCAGCGGAAATGGGCCTCATCTTGCCTGGAGGGGAGAACCTCCCGGATTTTCTCGAGTTGCGGCAGGTCTTCTCGAGTTACGACGGGGACCTCAGGTACCCGCTCTGGTGGCCTCAGGAAAGGCCAGTCCCCATGCGAGTTGCTAGGGGACCTCTCGGGATTCCTCTCCCGTCCATGCCGGGGCCACAGTCCTTGTGTGGAGTCGGGGCCGGAACCTGAGGATTCCTCTCCAGTGTTGCCATGGATCTTGGGGTGCTTCTGAGTCTCCCCAGGGGAGTCAGGCGTCGTCTCGAGTGGGGGCATGCACGTGCGCTTTCCTCCCGCGCTGCAGCAGTAGTGTCAAGCTTCCTGTCACGTGGATCAAGGGTTCTGTGGCTTTCCCTCGAGGCTGTCCCTCGAGGCTTTCCCACGAGGCTTTCCCACAGGGCTGTGCCACGTGCCACCTTGGTGTGAGTCGATCCTCGGCGTGAAAGACGAGCCGGTGAAGGGAAAAGAGGTTCCTCTGGAATGGACTGAGACATCTGGGGGACTCTTGGAATGGTGGCACGACCCTGGAGTTCCTCTCGCCGTTCCTGTTGAGAAGGCCTCCTCTTGAGATGCGACGGGAACGCCGGGAACTCTTTCCCGACGAAGCAGGGAAAGGATCCCTCATCTCGAGCTAGGAGGCGGAAACGGGGCTCCTCTGGATGTGGGCGGGACCCTCGTGATTCCTCTCGAGTGGAGACGGCTATGTCGGGGAACTTCTTGATTTGCACCAAGGGTGTGAAGGACCCTTCCGAAGTTCCAGAGGTGAGGTGTGATCAGCCTCGAGACGCCTCAGCGGAAATGGGCCTCATCTCGCCTGGAGGGGAGAACCTCCTGGATTTTCTCGAGTTGCGGCAGGTCTTCTCGAGTTACGACGGGGACCTCAGGGACCCGCTCTGGTGGCCTCAGCAAAGGCCAGACCCCATGCGAGTTGCTAGGGGACCTCTCGGGATTCCTCTCCCGTCCATGCCGGGGCCTCAGTCCTTGTGTGGAGTCGGGGCCGGAACCTGAGGATTCCTCTCCAGTGTTGCCATGGATCTTGGGGTGCTTCTGAGTCTCCCCAGGGGAGTCAGGCGTCGTCTCGAGTGGGGGCATGCACGTGCGCTTTCCTCCCGAGCTGCAGCAGTAGTGTCACGCTTCCTGTCACGTGGATCAAGGGTTCTGTGGCTTTCCCTCGAGGCTGTCCCTCGAGGCTCTCCCACGAGGCTTTCCCACAGGGCTGTGCCACGTGCCACCTTGGTGTGAGTCGATCCTCGGCATGAAAGACGAGCCGGTGAAGGGAAAAGAGGTTCCTCTAGAATGGACTGTGACATCTGGGGGACTCTTGGAATGGTGGCACGACCCTGGAGTTCCTCTCGCCGTTCCTGTTGAGAGGGCCTCCTCTTGAGATGCGACGGGAACGCCGGGAACTCTTCCCCGACGAAGCAGGGATAGGATCCCTCATTTCGAGCTACGAGGCGGAAACGGGGCTCCTCTGGATGTGGGCGGGACCCTCATGATTCCTCTCGAGTGGAGACGGGTATGTCGGGGAACTTCTTGATTTGCACCAAGGGTGTGAAGAACCCTTTCGAAGTTCCAGAGGTGAGGTGTGATCAGCCTCGAGCCGCCTCAGCGGAAATGGGCCTCATCTCTCCTGGAGGGGAGAACCTCCCGGATTTTCTCGAGTTGCGGCAGGTCTTCTCGAGTTACGACGGGGACCTCAGGGACCCGCTCTGGTGGCCTCAGGAAAGGCCAGTCCCCATGCGAGTTGCTAGGGGACCTCTCGGGATTCCTCTCCCGTCCATGCCGGGGCCTCAGTCCTTGTGTGGAGTCGGGGCCGGAACCTGAGGATTCCTCTCCAGTGTTGCCATGGATCTTGGGGTGCTTCTGAGTCTCCCCAGGGGAGTCAGGCGTCGTCTCGAGTGGGGGCATGCACGTGCGCTTTCCTCCCGCGCTGCAGCAGTAGTGTCAAGCTTCCTGTCACGTGGATCAAGGGTTCTGTGGCTTTCCCTCGAGGCTGTCCCTCGAGGCTTTCCCACGAGGCTTTCCCACAGGGCTGTGCCACGTGCCACCTTGGTGTGAGTCGATCCTCGGCGTGAAAGACGAGCCGGTGAAGGGAAAAGAGGTTCCTCTGGAATGGACTGAGACATCTGGGGGACTCTTGGAATGGTGGCACGACCCTGGAGTTCCTCTCGCCGTTCCTGTTGAGAAGGCCTCCTCTTGAGATGCGACGGGAACGCCGGGAACTCTTTCCCGACGAAGCAGGGAAAGGATCCCTCATCTCGAGCTAGGAGGCGGAAACGGGGCTCCTCTGGATGTGGGCGGGACCCTCGTGATTCCTCTCGAGTGGAGACGGCTATGTCGGGGAACTTCTTGATTTGCACCAAGGGTGTGAAGGACCCTTCCGAAGTTCCAGAGGTGAGGTGTGATCAGCCTCGAGACGCCTCAGCGGAAATGGGCCTCATCTCGCCTGGAGGGGAGAACCTCCTGGATTTTCTCGAGTTGCGGCAGGTCTTCTCGAGTTACGACGGGGACCTCAGGGACCCGCTCTGGTGGCCTCAGCAAAGGCCAGACCCCATGCGAGTTGCTAGGGGACCTCTCGGGATTCCTCTCCCGTCCATGCCGGGGCCTCAGTCCTTGTGTGGAGTCGGGGCCGGAACCTGAGGATTCCTCTCCAGTGTTGCCATGGATCTTGGGGTGCTTCTGAGTCTCCCCAGGGGAGTCAGGCGTCGTCTCGAGTGGGGGCATGCACGTGCGCTTTCCTCCCGAGCTGCAGCAGTAGTGTCACGCTTCCTGTCACGTGGATCAAGGGTTCTGTGGCTTTCCCTCGAGGCTGTCCCTCGAGGCTCTCCCACGAGGCTTTCCCACAGGGCTGTGCCACGTGCCACCTTGGTGTGAGTCGATCCTCGGCATGAAAGACGAGCCGGTGAAGGGAAAAGAGGTTCCTCTAGAATGGACTGTGACATCTGGGGGACTCTTGGAATGGTGGCACGACCCTGGAGTTCCTCTCGCCGTTCCTGTTGAGAGGGCCTCCTCTTGAGATGCGACGGGAACGCCGGGAACTCTTCCCCGACGAAGCAGGGATAGGATCCCTCATTTCGAGCTACGAGGCGGAAACGGGGCTCCTCTGGATGTGGGCGGGACCCTCATGATTCCTCTCGAGTGGAGACGGGTATGTCGGGGAACTTCTTGATTTGCACCAAGGGTGTGAAGAACCCTTTCGAAGTTCCAGAGGTGAGGTGTGATCAGCCTCGAGCCGCCTCAGCGGAAATGGGCCTCATCTCTCCTGGAGGGGAGAACCTCCCGGATTTTCTCGAGTTGCGGCAGGTCTTCTCGAGTTACGACGGGGACCTCAGGGACCCGCTCTGGTGGCCTCAGGAAAGGCCAGTCCCCATGCGAGTTGCTAGGGGACCTCTCGGGATTCCTCTCCCGTCCATGCCGGGGCCTCAGTCCTTGTGTGGAGTCGGGGCCGGAACCTGAGGATTCCTCTCCAGTGTTGCCATGGATCTTGGGGTGCTTCTGAGTCTCCCCAGGGGAGTCAGGCCTCGTCTCGAGTGGGGGCATGCACGTGCGCTTTCCTCCCGAGCTGCAGCAGTAGTGTCACGCTTCCTGTCACGTGGATCAAGGGTTCTGTGGCTTTCCCTCGAGGCTGTCCCTCGAGGCTTTCCCACGAGGCTTTCCCACAGGGCTGTGCCACGTGCCACCTTGGTGTGAGTCGATCCTCGGCGTGAAAGACGAGCCGGTGAAGGGAAAAGAGGTTCCTCTGGAATGGACTGAGACATCTGGGGGACTCTTGGAATGGTGGCACGACCCTGGAGTTCCTCTCGCCGTTCCTGTTGAGAAGGCCTCCTCTTGAGATGCGACGGGAACGCCGGGAACTCTTTCCCGACGAAGCAGGGAAAGGATCCCTCATCTCGAGCTAGGAGGCGGAAACGGGGCTCCTCTGGATGTGGGCGGGACCCTCGTGATTCCTCTCGAGTGGAGACGGCTATGTCGGGGAACTTCTTGATTTGCACCAAGGGTGTGAAGGACCCTTTCGAAGTTCCAGAGGTGAGGTGTGATCAGCCTCGAGACGCCTCAGCGGAAATGGGCCTCATCTCGCCTGGAGGGGAGAACCTCCTGGATTTTCTCGAGTTGCGGCAGGTCTTCTCGAGTTACGACGGGGACCTCAGGGACCCGCTCTGGTGGCCTCAGGAAAGGCCAGACCCCATGCGAGTTGCTAGGGGACCTCTCGGGATTCCTCTCCCGTCCATGCCGGGGCCTCAGTCCTTGTGTGGAGTCGGGGCCAGAACCTGAGGATTCCT
This sequence comes from Budorcas taxicolor, assembly GCF_023091745.1. Classification (NCBI taxonomy): domain Eukaryota; kingdom Metazoa; phylum Chordata; class Mammalia; order Artiodactyla; family Bovidae; genus Budorcas; species Budorcas taxicolor. The sequence continues at coordinate 320,469 of NW_026292727.1, forward strand.
CTCCAGTGTTGCCATGGATCTTGGGGTGCTTCTGAGTCTCCCCAGGGGAGTCAGGCCTCGTCTCGAGTGGGGGCATGCACGTGCGCTTTCCTCCCGAGCTGCAGCAGTAGTGTCACGCTTCCTGTCACGTGGATCAAGGGTTCTGTGGCTTTCCCTCGAGGCTGTCCCTCGAGGCTCTCCCACGAGGCTTTCCCACAGGGCTGTGCCACGTGCCACCTTGGTGTGAGTCGATCCTCGGCGTGAAAGACGAGCCGGTGAAGGGAAAAGAGGTTCCTCTAGAATGGACTGTGACATCTGGGGGACTCTTGGAATGGTGGCACGACCCTGGAGTTCCTCTCGCCGTTCCTGTTGAGAGGGCCTCCTCTTGAGATGCGACGGGAACGCCGGGAACTCTTCCCCGACGAAGCAGGGATAGGATCCCTCATTTCGAGCTACGAGGCGGAAACGGGGCTCCTCTGGATGTGGGCGGGACCCTCATGATTCCTCTCGAGTGGAGACGGGTATGTCGGGGAACTTCTTGATTTGCACCAAGGGTGTGAAGAACCCTTTCGAAGTTCCAGAGGTGAGGTGTGATCAGCCTCGAGCCGCCTCAGCGGAAATGGGCCTCATCTCTCCTGGAGGGGAGAACCTCCCGGATTTTCTCGAGTTGCGGCAGGTCTTCTCGAGTTACGACGGGGACCTCAGGGACCCGCTCTGGTGGCCTCAGGAAAGGCCAGTCCCCATGCGAGTTGCTAGGGGACCTCTCGGGATTCCTCTCCCGTCCATGCCGGGGCCTCAGTCCTTGTGTGGAGTCGGGGCCGGAACCTGAGGATTCCTCTCCAGTGTTGCCATGGATCTTGGGGTGCTTCTGAGTCTCCCCAGGGGAGTCAGGCCTCGTCTCGAGTGGGGGCATGCACGTGCGCTTTCCTCCCGAGCTGCAGCAGTAGTGTCACGCTTCCTGTCACGTGGATCAAGGGTTCTGTGGCTTTCCCTCGAGGCTGTCCCTCGAGGCTTTCCCACGAGGCTTTCCCACAGGGCTGTGCCACGTGCCACCTTGGTGTGAGTCGATCCTCGGCGTGAAAGACGAGCCGGTGAAGGGAAAAGAGGTTCCTCTGGAATGGACTGAGACATCTGGGGGACTCTTGGAATGGTGGCACGACCCTGGAGTTCCTCTCGCCGTTCCTGTTGAGAAGGCCTCCTCTTGAGATGCGACGGGAACGCCGGGAACTCTTTCCCGACGAAGCAGGGAAAGGATCCCTCATCTCGAGCTAGGAGGCGGAAACGGGGCTCCTCTGGATGTGGGCGGGACCCTCGTGATTCCTCTCGAGTGGAGACGGCTATGTCGGGGAACTTCTTGATTTGCACCAAGGGTGTGAAGGACCCTTTCGAAGTTCCAGAGGTGAGGTGTGATCAGCCTCGAGACGCCTCAGCGGAAATGGGCCTCATCTCGCCTGGAGGGGAGAACCTCCTGGATTTTCTCGAGTTGCGGCAGGTCTTCTCGAGTTACGACGGGGACCTCAGGGACCCGCTCTGGTGGCCTCAGCAAAGGCCAGACCCCATGCGAGTTGCTAGGGGACCTCTCGGGATTCCTCTCCCGTCCATGCCGGGGCCTCAGTCCTTGTGTGGAGTCGGGGCCGGAACCTGAGGATTCCTCTCCAGTGTTGCCATGGATCTTGGGGTGCTTCTGAGTCTCCCCAGGGGAGTCAGGCCTCGTCTCGAGTGGGGGCATGCACGTGCGCTTTCCTCCCGAGCTGCAGCAGTAGTGTCACGCTTCCTGTCACGTGGATCAAGGGTTCTGTGGCTTTCCCTCGAGGCTGTCCCTCGAGGCTCTCCCACGAGGCTTTCCCACAGGGCTGTGCCACGTGCCACCTTGGTGTGAGTCGATCCTCGGCGTGAAAGACGAGCCGGTGAAGGGAAAAGAGGTTCCTCTAGAATGGACTGTGACATCTGGGGGACTCTTGGAATGGTGGCATGACCCTGGAGTTCCTCTCGCCGTTCCTGTTGAGAGGGCCTCCTCTTGAGATGCGACGGGAACGCCGGGAACTCTTCCCCGACGAAGCAGGGATAGGATCCCTCATTTCGAGCTACGAGGCGGAAACGGGGCTCCTCTGGATGTGGGCGGGACCCTCGTGATTCCTCTCGAGTGGAGACGGGTATGTCGGGGAACTTCTTGATTTGCACCAAGGGTGTGAAGAACCCTTTCGAAGTTCCAGAGGTGAGGTGTGATCAGCCTCGAGACGCCTCAGCGGAAATGGGCCTCATCTCGCCTGGAGGGGAGAACCTCCTGGATTTTCTCGAGTTGCGGCAGGTCTTCTCGATTTAAGACGGGGACCTCAGGGACCCGCTCTGGTGGCCTCAGGAAAGGCCAGTCCCCATGCGAGTTGCTAGGGGACCTCTCGGGATTCCTCTCCCGTCCATGCCGGGGCCTCAGTCCTTGTGTGGAGTCGGGGCCGGAACCTGAGGATTCCTCTCCAGTGTTGCCATGGATCTTGGGGTGCTTCTGAGTCTCCCCAGGGAAGTCAGGCGTCGTCTCGAGTGGGGGCATGCACGTGCGCTTTCCTCCCGAGCTGCAGCAGTAGTGTCACGCTTCCTGTCACGTGGATCAAGGGTTCTGTGGCTTTCCCTCGAGGCTGTCCCTCGAGGCTTTCCCACGAGGCTTTCCCACAGGGCTGTGCCACGTGCCACCTTGGTGTGAGTCGATCCTCGGCGTGAAAGACGAGCCGGTGAAGGGAAAAGAGGTTCCTCTGGAATGGACTGAGACATCTGGGGGACTCTTGGAATGGTGGCACGACCCTGGAGTTCCTTTCGCCGTTCCTGTTGAGAGGGCCTCCTCTTGAGATGCGACGGGAACGCCGGGAACTCTTTCCCGACGAAGCAGGGAAAGGATCCCTCATCTCGAGCTACGAGGCGGAAACGGGGCTCCTCTGGATGTGGGCGGGACCCTCGTGATTCCTCTCGAGTGGAGACGGCTAGTTCGGGGAACTTCTTGATTTGCACCAAGGGTGTGAAGGACCCTTCCGAAGTTCCAGAGGTGAGGTGTGATCAGCCTCGAGACGCCTCAGCGGAAATGGGCCTCATCTCGCCTGGAGGGGAGAACCTCCTGGATTTTCTCGAGTTGCGGCAGGTCTTCTCGAGTTACGACGGGGACCTCAGGGACCCGCTCTGGTGGCCTCAGGAAAGGCCAGACCCCATGCGAGTTGCTAGGGGACCTCTCGGGATTCCTCTCCCGTCCATGCCGGGGCCTCAGTCCTTGTGTGGAGTCGGGGCCGGAACCTGAGGATTCCTCTCCAGTGTTGCCATGGATCTTGGGGTGCTTCTGAGTCTCCCCAGGGGAGTCAGGCCTCGTCTCGAGTGGGGGCATGCACGTGCGCTTTCCTCCCGAGCTGCAGCAGTAGTGTCACGCTTCCTGTCACGTGGATCAAGGGATCTGTGGCTTTCCCTCGAGACTGTCCTTCGAGGCTTTCCCACGAGGCTTTCCCACAGGGCTGTGCCACGTGCCACCTTGGTGTGAGTCGATCCTCGGCGTGAAAGACGAGCCGGTGAAGGGAAAAGAGGTTCCTCTGGAATGGACTGAGACATCTGGGGGACTCTTGGAATGGGGGCACGACCCTGGAGTTCCTCTCGCCGTTCCTGTTGAGAGGGCCTCCTCTTGAGATGCGACGGGAACGCCGGGAACTCTTTCCCGACGAAGCAGGGAAAGGATCCCTCATGTCGAGCTACGAGGCGGAAACGGGGCTCCTATGGATGTGGGCGGGACCCTCGTGATTCCTCTCGAGTGGAGACGGGTATGTCGGGGAACTTCTTGATTTGCACCAAGGGTGTGAAGGACCCTTTCGAAGTTCCAGAGGTGAGGTGTGATCAGCCTCGAGACGCCTCAGCGGAAATGGGCCTCATCTCGCCTGGAGGGGAGAACCTCCTGGATTTTCTAGAGTTGCGGCAGGTCTTCTCGAGTTACGATGGGGACCTCAGGGACCCGCTCTGGTGGCCTCAGGAAAGGCCAGACCCCATGCGAGTTGCTAGGGGACCTCTCGGGATTCCTCTCCCGTCCATGCCGGGGCCTCAGTCCTTGTGTGGAGTCGGGGCCGGAACCTGAGGATTCCTCTCCAGTGTTGCCATGGATCTTGGGGTGCTTCTGAGTCTCCCCAGGGGAGTCAGGCCTCGTCTCGAGTGGGGGCATGCACGTGCGCTTTCCTCCCGAGCTGCAGCAGTAGTGTCACGCTTCCTGTCACGAGTATCAAGGGTTCTGTGGCTTTCCCTCGAGGCTGTCCCTCAAGGCTTTCCCACGAGGCTTTCCCACAGGGCTGTGCCACGTGCCACCTTGGTGTGAGTCGATCCTCGGCGTGAAAGACGAGCCGGTGAAGGGAAAAGAGGTTCCTCTGGAATGGACTGAGACATCTGGGGGACTCTTGGAATATTGGCACGATCCTGGAGTTCCTCTCGCCGTTCCTGTTGAGAGGGCCTCCTCTTGAGATGCGACGGGAACGCCGGGAACTCTTTCCCGACGAAGCAGGGAAAGGTTCCCTCATCTCGAGCTAGGAGGCGGAAACGGGGCTCCTCTGGATGTGGGCGGGACCCTCGTGATTCCTCTCGAGTGGAGACGGGTATGTCGGGGAACTTCTTGATTTGCACCAAGGGTGTGAAGGACCCTTCCGAAGTTCCAGAGCTGAGGTGTGATCAGCCTCGAGACGCCTCAGCGGAAATGGGCCTCATCTCGCCTGGAGGGGAGAACCTCCTGGATTTTCTCGAGTTGCGGCAGGTCTTCTCGAGTTACGACGGGGACCTCAGGGACCCGCTCTGGTGGCCTCAGGAAAGGCCAGTCCCCATGCGAGTTGCTAGGGGACCTCTCGGGATTCCTCTCCCGTCCATGCCGGGGCCTCAGTCCTTGTGTGGAGTCGGGGCCGGAACCTGAGGATTCCTCTCCAGTGTTGCCGTGGATCTTGGGGTGCTTCTGAGTCTCTCCAGGGGAGTCAGGCCTCGTCTCGAGTGGGGGCATGCACGTGCGCTTTCCTCCCGAGCTGCAGCAGTAGTGTCACGCTTCCTGTCACGTGGATCAAGGGTTCTGTGGCTTTCCCTCGAGGCTGTCCCTCGAGGCTTTCCCACGAGGCTTTCCCACAGGGCTGTGCCACGTGCCACCTTGGTGTGAGTCGATCCTCGGCGTGAAAGACGAGCCGGTGAAGGGAAAAGAGGTTCTTCTAGAATGGACTGAGACATCTGGGGGACTCTTGGAATGGTGGCACGACCCTGGAGTTCCTCTCGCCGTTCCTGTTGAGAGGGCCTCCTCTTGAGATGCGACGGGATCGCCGGGAACTCTTCCCCGACGAAGCAGGGAAAGGATCCCTCATCTCGAGCTACGAGGCGGAAACGGGGCTCCTCTGGATGTGGGCGGGACCCTCGTGATTCCTCTCGAGTGGAGACGGGTATGTCGGGGAACTTCTTGATTTGCACCAAGGGTGTGAAGGACCCTTTCGAAGTTCCAGAGGTGAGGTGTGATCAGCCTCGAGACGCCTCAGCGGAAATGGGCCTCATCTCGCCTGGAGGGGAGAACCTCCTGGATTTTCTCGAGTTGCGGCAGGTCTTCTCGAGTTACGACGGGGACCTCAGGGACCCGCTCTGGTGGCCTCAGGAAAGGCCAGTCCCCATGCGAGTTGCTAGGGGACCTCTCGGGATTCCTCTCCCGTCCATGCCGGGGCCTCAGTCCTTGTGTGGAGTCGGGGCCGGAACCTGAGGATTCCTCTCCAGTGTTGCCATGGATCTTGGGGTGCTTCTGAGTCTCCCCAGGGGAGTCAGGCGTCGTCTCGAGTGGGGGCAGCACGTGCGCTTTCCTCCCGAGCTGCAGCAGTAGTGTCACGCTTCCTGTCACGTGGATCAAGGGATCTGTGGCTTTCCCTCGAGGCTGTCCCTCGAGGCTTTCCCACGAGGCTTTCCCACAGGGCTGTGCCACGTGCCACCTTGGTGTGAGTCGATCCTCGGCGTGAAAGACGAGCCGGTGAAGGGAAAAGAGGTTCCTCTGGAATGGACTGAGACATCTGGGGGACTCTTGGAATGGTGGCACGACCCTGGAGTTCCTCTCGCCGTTCCTGTTGAGAGGGCCTCCTCTTGAGATGCGACGGGAACGCCGGGAACTCTTTCCCGACGAAGCAGGGAAAGGATCCCTCATCTCGAGCTACGAGGCGGAAACGGGGCTCCTCTGGATGTGGGCGGGACCCTCGTGATTCCTCTCGAGTGGAGACGGCTAGGTCGGGGAACTTCTTGATTTGCACCAAGGGTGTGAAGGACCCTTTCGAAGTTCCAGAGGTGAGGTGTGATCAGCCTCGAGACGCCTCAGCGGAAATGGGCCTCATCTCGCCTGGAGGGGAGAACCTCCTGGATTTTCTCGAGTTGCGGCAGGTCTTCTCGAGTTACGACGGGGACCTCAGGGACCCGCTCTGGTGGCCTCAGGAAAGGCCAGTCCCCATGCGAGTTGCTAGGGGACCTCTCGGGATTCCTCTCCCGTCCATGCCGGGGCCTCAGTCCTTGTGTGGAGTCGGGGCCAGAACCTGAGGATTCCTCTCCAGTGTTGCCATGGATCTTGGGGTGCTTCTGAGTCTCCCCAGGGGAGTCAGGCGTCGTCTCGAGTGGGGGCATGCACGTGCGCTTTCCTCCCGAGCTGCAGCAGTAGTGTCACGCTTCCTGTCACGTGGATCAAAGGTTCTGTGGCTTTCCCTCGAGGCTGTCCCTCGAGGCTTTCCCACGAGGCTTTCCCACAGGGCTGTGCCACGTGCCACCTTGGTGTGAGTCGATCCTCGGCGTGAAAGACGAGCCGGTGAAGGGAAAAGAGGTTCCTCTGGAATGGACTGAGACATCTGGGGGACTCTTGGAATGGTGGCACGACCCTGGAGTTCCTCTCGCCGTTCCTGTTGAGAGGGCCTCCTCTTGAGATGCGACGGGAACGCCGGGAACTCTTTCCCGACGAAGCAGGGATAGGATCCCTCATCTCGAGCTACGAGGCGGAAACGGGGCTCCTCTGGATGTGGGCGGGACCCTCGTGATTCCTCTCGAGTGGAGACGGCTAGGTCGGGGAACTTCTTGATTTGCACCAAGGGTGTGAAGGACCCTTCTGAAGTTCCAGAGGTGAGGTGTGATCAGCCTCTAGATGCCTCAGCGGAAATGGGCCTCATCTCGCCTGGAGGGGAGAACCTCCTGGATTTTCTCGAGTTGCGGCAGGTCTTCTCGAGTTACGACGGGGACCTCAGGGACCCGCTCTGGTGGCCTCAGGAAAGGCCACACCCCATGCGAGTTGCTAGGGGACCTCTCGGGATTCCTCTCCCGTCCATGCCGGGGCCTCAGTCCTTGTGTGGAGTCGGGGCCGGAACCTGAAGATTCCTCTCCAGTGTTGCCATGGATCTTGGGGTGCTTCTGAGTCTCCCCAGGGGAGTCAGGCCTCGTCTCGAGTGGGGGCATGCACGTGCGCTTTCCTCCCGAGCTGCAACAGTAGTGTCACGCTTCCTGTCACGTGGATCAAGGGTTCTGTGGCTTTCCCTCGAGGCTGTCCCTCGAGGCTTTCCCACGAGGCTTTCCCACAGGGCTGTGCCACGTGCCACCTTGGTGTGAGTCGATTCTCGGCGTGAAAGACGAGCCGGTGAAGGGAAAAGAGGTTCCTCTGGAATGGACTGAGACATCTGGGGGACTCTTGGAATGGTGGCAAGACCCTGGAGTTCCTCTCGCCGTTCCTGTTGAGAGGACCGCCTCTTGAGATGCGACGGGAACGCCGGGAACTCTTTCCCGACGAAGCAGGGAAAGGATCCCTCATCTCGAGCTACGAGGCGGAAACGGGGCTCCTCTGGATGTGGGCGGGACCCTCGTGATTCCTCTCGAGTGGAGACGGCTAGGTCAGGGATCTTCTTGATTTGCACCAAGGGTGTGAAGGACCCTTCCGAAGTTCCAGAGGTGAGGTGTGATCAGCCTCGAGACGCCTCAGCGGAAATGGGCCTCATCTCGCCTGGAGGGGAGAACCTCCTGGATTTTCTCGAGTTGCGGCAGGTCTTCTCGAGTTACGACGGGGACCTCAGGGACCCGCTCTGGTGGCCTCAGGAAAGGCCAGTCCCCATGCGAGTTGCTAGGGGACCTCTCGGGATTCCTCTCCCGTCCATGCCGGGGCCTCAGTCCTTGTGTGGAGTCGGGGCCGGAACCTGAGGATTCCTCTCCAGTGTTGCCATGGATCTTGGGGTGCTTCTGAGTCTCCCCAGGGGAGTCAGGCGTCGTCTCGAGTGGGGGCATGCACGTGCGCTTTCCTCCCGAGCGGCAGCAGTAGTGTCACGCTTCCTGTCACGTGGATCAAGGGATCTGTGGCTTTCCCTCGAGGCTGTCCCTCGAGGCTTTCCCACGAGGCTTTCCCACAGGGCTGTGCCACGTGCCACCTTGGTGTGAGTCGATCCTCGGCGTGAAAGACGAGCCGGTGAAGGGAAAAGAGGTTCCTCTGGAATGGACTGAGACATCTGGGGGACTCTTGGAATGGTGGCACGACCCTGGAGTTCCTCTCGCCGTTCCTGTTGAGAGGGCCTCCTCTTGAGATGCGACGGGAACGCCGGGAACTCTTCCCCGACGAAGCAGGGAAAGGATCCCTCATCTCGAGCTACGAGGCGGAAACGGGGCTCCTCTGGATGTGGGCGGGACCCTCGTGATTCCTCTCGAGTGGAGACGGGTATGTCGGGGAACTTCTTGATTTGCACCAAGGGTGTGAAGGACCCTTCCGAAGTTCCAGAGGTGAGGTGTGATCAGCCTCGAGACGCCTCAGCGGAAATGGGCCTCATCTCGCCTGGAGGGGAGAACCTCCTGGATTTTCTCGAGTTGCGGCAGGTCTTCTCGAGTTACGACGGGGACCTCAGCGACCCGCTCTGGTGGCCTCAGGAAAGGCCAGACCCCATGCGAGTTGCTAGGGGACCTCTCGGGATTCCTCTCCCGTCCATGCCGGGGCCTCAGTCCTTGTGTGGATTCGGGGCCGGAACCTGAGGATTCCTCTCCAGTGTTGCCATGGATCTTGGGGTGCTTCTGAGTCTCCCCAGGGGAGTCAGGCCTCGTCTCGAGTGGGGGCATGCACGTGCGCTTTCCTCCCGAGCTGCAGCAGTAGTGTCACGCTTCCTGTCACGAGTATCAAGGGTTCTGTGGCTTTCCCTCGAGGCTGTCCCTCGAGGCTTTCCCACGAGGCTTTCCCACAGGGCTGTGCCACGTGCCACCTTGGTGTGAGTCGATCCTCGGCATGAAAGACGAGCCGGTGAAGAGAAAAGAGGTTCCTCTAGAATGGACTGAGACATCTGGGGGACTCTTGGAATGGTGGCACGACCCTGGAGTTCCTCTCGCCGTTCCTGTTGAGAGGGCCTCCACTTGAGATGCGACGGGAACGCCGGGAACTCTTTCCCGACGAAGCAGGGAAAGGATCCCTCATCTCGAGCTACGAGGAGGAAACGGGGCTCCTCTGGATGTGGGCGGGACCCTCGTGATTCCTCTAGAGTGGAGACGGGTATGTCGGGGAACTTCTTGATTTGCACCAAGGGTGTGAAGGATCCTTTCGAAGTTCCAGAGGTGAGGTGTGATCAGCCTCGAGACGCCTCAGCGGAAATGGGCCTCATCTCGCCTGGAGGGGAGAACCTCCTGGATTTTCTCGAGTTGCGTTAGGTCTTCTCGAGTTACGACGGGGACCTCAGGGACCCGCTCTGGTGGCCTCAGGAAAGGCCAGTCCCCATGCGAGTTGCTAGGGGACCTCTCGGGATTCCTCTCCCGTCCATGCCGGGGCCTCAGTCCTTGTGTGGAGTCGGGGCCGGAACCTGAGGATTCCTCTCCAGTGTTGCCATGGATCTTCGGGTGCTTCTGAGTCTCCCCAGGGCAGTCAGGCCTCGTCTCGAGTGGGGGCATGCACGTGCGCTTTCCTCCCGAGCTGCAGCAGTAGTGTCACGCTTCCTGTCACGTGGATCAAGGGTTCTGTGGCTTTCCCTCGAGGCTGTCCCTCGAGGCTTTCCCACGAGGCTTTCCCACAGGGCTGTCCCACGTGCCACCTTGGTGTGAGTCGATCCTCGGCGTGAAAGACGAGCCGGTGAAGGGAAAAGAGGTTCCTCTGGAATGGACTGAGACATCTGGGGGACTCTTGGAAGATTGGCACGACCCTGGAGTTCCTCTCGCCGTTCCTGTTGAGAGGGCCTCCTCTTGAGATGCGACGGGAACGCCGGGAACTCTTTCCCGACGAAGCAGGGAAAGGTTCCCTCATCTCGAGCTAGGAGGCGGAAACGGGGCTCCTCTGGATGTGGGCGGGACCCTCGTGATTCCTCTCGAGTGGAGACGGCTAGGTCGGGGAACTTCTTGATTTGCACCAAGGGTGTGAAGGACCCTTCCGAAGTTCCAGAGGTGAGGTGTGATCAGCCTCGAGACGCCTCAGCGGAAATGGGCCTCATCTCGCCTGGAGGGGAGAACCTCCTGGATTTTCTCGAGTTGCGGCAGGTCTTCTCGAGTTACGACGGGGACCTCAGGGACCCGCTCTGGTGGCCTCAGGAAAGGCCAGTCCCCATGCGAGTTGCTAGGGGACCTCTCGGGATTCCTCTCCCGTCCATGCCGGGGCCTCAGTCCTTGTGTGGAGTCGGGGCCGGAACCTGAGGATTCCTCTCCAGTGTTGCCATGGATTTGGGGTGCTTCTGAGTCTCCCCAGGGGAGTCAGGCCTCGTCTCGAGTGGGGGCATGCACGTGCGCTTTCCTCCCGAGCTGCAGCAGTAGTGTCACGCTTCCTGTCACGTGGATCAAGGGTTCTGTGGCTTTCCCTCGAGGCTGTCCCTCGAGGCTTTCCCACGAGGCTTTCCCACAGGGCTGTGCCACGTGCCACCTTGGTGTGAGTCGATCCTCGGCGTGAAAGACGAGCCGGTGAAGGGAAAAGAGGTTCCTCTGGAATGGACTGAGACATCTGGGGGACTCTTGGAATGGTGGCACGACCCTGGAGTTCCTCTCACCGTTCCTGTTGAGAGGGCCTCCTCTTGAGATGCGACGGGAACGCCGGGAACTCTTTCCCGACGAAGCAGGGATAGGATCCCTCATCTCGAGCTACGAGGCGGAAACGGGGCTCCTCTGGATGTGGGCGGGACCCTCGTGATTCCTCTCGAGTGGATACGGCTAGGTCGGGGAACTTCTTGATTTGCACCAAGGGTGTGAAGGACCCTTCCGAAGTTCCAGAGGTGAGGTGTGATCAGCCTCGAGACGCCTCAGCGGAAATGGGCCTCATCTCGCCTGGAGGGGAGAACCTCCTGGATTTTCTCGAGTTGCGGCAGGTCTTCTCGAGTTACGACGGGGACCTCAGGGACCCGCTCTGGTGGCCTCAGGAAAGGCCACACGCCATGCGAGTTGCTAGGGGACCTCTCGGGATTCCTCTCCCGTCCATGCCGGGGCCTCAGTCCTTGTGTGGAGTCGGGGCCGGAACCTGAGGATTCCTCTCCAGTGTTGCCATGGATCTTGGGGTGCTTCTGAGTCTCCTCAGGGGAGTCAGGCCTCGTCTCGAGTGGGGGCATGCACGTGCGCTTTCCTCCCGAGCTGCAGCAGTAGTGTCACGCTTCCTGTCACGTGGATCAAGGGTTCTGTGGCTTTCCCTCGAGGCTGTCCCTCGAGGCTTTCCCACGAGGCTTTCCCACAGGGCTGTGCCACGTGCCACCTTGGTGTGAGTCGATCCTCGGCGTGAAAGACGAGCCGGTGAAGGGAAAAGAGGTTCCTCTGGAATGGACTGAGACATCTGGGGGACTCTTGGAATGGTGGCAAGACCCTGGAGTTCCTCTCGCCGTTCCTGTTGAGAGGACCGCCTCTTGAGATGCGACGGGAACGCCGGGAACTCTTTCCCGACGAAGCAGGGAAAGGATCCCTCATCTCGAGCTACGAGGCGGAAACGGGGCTCCTCTGGATGTGGGCGGGACCCTCGTGATTCCTCTCGAGTGGAGACGGCTAGGTCGGGGAACTTCTTGATTTGCACCAAGGGTGTGAAGGACCCTTTGGAAGTTCCAGAGGTGAGGTGTGATCAGCCTCGAGACGCCTCAGCGGAAATGGGCCTCATCTCGCCTGGAGGGGAGAACCTCCTGGATTTTCTCGAGTTGCGGCAGGTCTTCTCGAGTTAAGACGGGGACCTCAGGGACCCGCTCTGGTGGCCTCAGGAAAGGCCAGACCCCATGCGAGTTGCTAGGGGACCTCTCGGGATTCCTCTCCGTCCATACCGGGGCCTCAGTCCTTGTGTGGAGTCGGGGCCGGAACCTGAGGATTCCTCTCCAGTGTTGCCATGGATCTTGTGGTGCTTCTGAGTCTCCCCAGGGGAGTCAGGCCTCGTCTCGAGTGGGGCATGCACGTGCGCTTTCCTCCCGAGCTGCAGCAGTAGTGTCACGCTTCCTGTCACGTGGATCAAGGGATCTGTGGCTTTCCCTCGAGGCTGTCCCTCGAGGCTTTCCCACGAGGCTTTCCCACAGGGCTGTGCCACGTGCCACCTTGGTGTGAGTCGATCCTCGGCGTGAAAGACGAGCCGGTGAAGGGAAAAGAGGTTCCTCTGGAATGGACTGAGACATCTGGGGGACTCTTGGAATGGTGGCACGACCCTGGAGTTCCTCTCGCCGTTCCTGTTGAGAGGGCCTCCTCTTGAGATGCGACGGGAACGCCGGGAACTCTTCCCCGACGAAGCAGGGAAAGGATCCCTCATCTCGAGCTACGAGGCGGAAACGGGGCTCCTCTGGATGTGGGCGGGACCCTCGTGATTCCTCTCGAGTGGAGACGGCTAGGTCGGGGAACTTCTTGATTTGCACCAAGGGTGTGAAGGACCCTTCCGAAGTTCCAGAGGTGAGGTGTGATCAGCCTCGAGATGCCTCAGCGGAAATGGGCCTCATCTCGCCTGGAGGGGAGAACCTCCTGGATTTTCTCGAGTTGCGGCAGGTCTTCTCGAGTTACGACGGGGACCTCAGGGACCCGCTCTGGTGGCCTCAGGAAAGGCCAGTCCCCATGCGAGTTGCTAGGGGACCTCTCGGGATTCCTCTCCCGTCCATGCCGGGGCCTCAGTCCTTGTGTGGAGTCGGGGCCGGAACCTGAGGATTCCTCTCCAGTGTTGCCATGGATCTTGGGGTGCTTCTGAGTCTCCCCAGGGGAGTCAGGCGTCGTCTCGAGTGGGGGCATGCACGTGCGCTTTCCTCCCGAGCTGCAGCAGTAGTGTCACGCTTCCTGTCACGTTTATCAAGGGATCTGTGGCTTTCCCTCGAGGCTGTCCCTCGAGGCTTTCCCATGAGGCTTTCCCACAGGGCTGTGCCACGTGCCACCTTGGTGTGAGTCGATCCTCGGCGTGAAAGACGAGCCGGTGAAGGGAAAAGAGGTTCCTCTGGAATGGACTGAGACATCTGGGGGACTCTTGGAATGGTGGCACGACCCTGGAGTTCCTCTCGCCGTTCCTGTTGAGAGGGCCTCCTCTTGAGATGCGACGGGAACGCCGGGAACTCTTCCCCGACGAAGCAGGGAAAGGATCCCTCATCTCGAGCTACGAGGCGGAAACGGGGCTCCTCTGGATGTGGGCGGGACCCTCGTGATTCCTCTCGAGTGGAAACGGGTATGTCGGGGAACTTCTTGATTTGCACCAAGGGTGTGAAGGACCCTTTGGAAGTTCCAGAGGTGAGGTGTGATCAGCCTCGAGACGCCTCAGCGGAAATGGGCCTCATCTCGCCTGGAGGGGAGAACCTCCTGGATTTTCTCGAGTTGCGGCAGGTCTTCTCGAGTTACGACGGGGACCTCAGGGACCCGCTCTGGTGGCCTCAGGAAAGGCCAGACCCCATGCGAGTTGCTAGGGGACCTCTCGGGATTCCTCTCCCGTCCATGCCGTGGCCTCAGTCCTTGTGTGGAGTCGGGGCCGGAACCTGAGGATTCCTCTCCAGTGTTGCCATGGATCTTGGGGTGCTTCTGAGTCTCCCCAGGGGAGTCAGGCCTCGTCTCGAGTGGGGCATGCACGTGCGCTTTCCTCCCGAGCTGCAGCAGTAGTGTCACGCTTCCTGTCACGTGGATCAAGGGATCTGTGGCTTTCCCTCGAGTCTGTCCCTCGAGGCTTTCCCACGAGGCTTTCCCACAGGGCTGTGCCACGTGCCACCTTGGTGTGAGTCGATCCTCGGCGTGAAAGACAAGCCGGTGAAGGGAAAAGAGGTTCCTCTGGAATGGACTGAGACATCTGTGGGACTCTTGGAAAGGTGGCACGACCCTGGAGTTCCTCTCGCCGTTCCTGTTGAGAGGGCCACCTCTTGAGATGCGACGGGAACGCCGGGAACTCTTTCCCGACGAAGCAGGGAAAGGATCCCTCATCTCGAGCTACGAGGCGGAAACGGGGCTCCTCTGGATGTGGGCTGGACCCTCGTGATTCCTCTCGAGTGGAGACGGGTATGTCGGGGAACTTCTTGATTTGCACCAAGGGTGTGAAGGACCCTTTCGAAGTTCCAGAGGTGAGGTGTGATCAGCCTCGAGACGCCTCAGCGGAAATGGGCCTCATCTCGCCTGGAGGGGAGAACCTCATGGATTTTCTCGAGTTGCGGCAGGTCTTCTCGAGTTACGACGGGGACCTCAGGGACCCGCTCTGCTGGCCTCAGGAAAGGCCAGTCCCCATGCGAGTTGTTAGGGGGCCTCTCGGGATTCCTCTCCCGTCCATGCCGGGGCCTCAGTCCTTGTGTGGAGTCGGGGCCGGAGCCTGAGGATTCCTCTCCAGTGTTGCCATGGATCTTGGGGTGCTTCTGAGTCTCCCCAGGGGAGTCAGGCCTCGTCTCGAGTGGGGGCATGCACGTGCGCTTTCCTCCCGAGCTGCAGCAGTAGTGTCACGCTTCCTGTCACGTGGATCAAGGGATCTGTGGCTTTCCCTCGAGGCTGTCCCTCGAGGCTTTCCCACGACGCTTTCCCACAGGGCTGTGCCACGTGCCACCTTGGTGTGAGTTGATCCTCGGCGTGAAAGACGAGCCGGTGAAGAAAAGAGGTTCCTCTGGAATGGACTGAGACATCTGGGGGACTCTTGGAAAGGTGGCACGACCCTGGAGTTCCTCTCGCCGTTCCTGTTGAGAGGGCCTCCTCTTGAGATGCGACGGGAACGCCGGGAACTCTTTCCCGACGAAGCAGGGACTGGATCCCTCATCTCGAGCTACGAGGCCGAAACGGGGCTCCTCTGGATGTGGTCGGGACCCTCGTGTTTCCTCTCGAGTGGAGACGGGTATGTCGGGGAACTTCTTGATTTGCACCAAGGGTGTGAAGGACCCTTTCGAAGTTCCAGAGGTGAGGTGTGATCAGCCTCGAGACGCCTCAGCGGAAATGGGCCTCATCTCGCCTGGAGGGGAGAACCTCCTGGATTTTCTCGAGTTGCGGCAGGTCTTCTCGAGTTACGACGGGGACCTCAGGGACCCGCTCTGGTGGCCTCAGGAAAGGCCAGTCCCCATGCGAGTTGCTAGGGGGCCTCTCGGGATTCCTCTCCCGTCCATGCCGGGGCCTCAGTCCTTGTGTGGAGTCGGGGCCGGAGCCTGAGGATTCCTCTCCAGTGTTGCCATGGATCTTGGGGTGCTTCTGAGTCTCCCCAGGGGAGTCAGGCCTCGTCTCGAGTGGGGGCATGCACGTGCGCTTTCCTCCCGAGCTGCAGCAGTAGTGTCACGCTTCCTGTCACGTGGATCAAGGGATCTGTGGCTTTCCCTCGAGGCTGTCCCTCGAGGCTTTCCCACGAGGCTTTCCCACAGGGCTGTGCCACGTGCCACCTTGGTGTGAGTCGATCCTCGGCGTGAAAGACGAGCCGGTGAAGAAAAGAGGTTCCTCTGGAATGGACTGAGACATCTGGGGGACTCTTGGAAAGGTGGCACGACCCTGGAGTTCCTCTCGCCGTTCCTGTTGAGAGGGCCTCCTCTTGAGATGCGACGGGAACGCCGGGAACTCTTTCCCGACGAAGCAGGGACAGGATCCCTCATCTCGAGCTACGAGGCCGAAACGGGGCTCCTCTGGATGTGGTCGGGACCCTCGTGTTTCCTCTCGAGTGGAGACGGGTATGTCGGGGAACTTCTTGATTTGCACCAACGGTGTGAAGGACCCTTTGGAAGTTCCAGAGGGGAGGTGTGATCAGCCTCGAGACGCCTCAGCGGAAATGGGCCTCATCTCGCCTGGAGGGGAGAACCTCCTGGATTTTCTCGAGTTGCGGCAGGTCTTCTCGAGTTACGACGGGGACCTCAGGGACCCGCTCTGGTGGCCTCAGGAAAGGCCAGACCCCATGCGAGTTGCTAGGGGACCTCTCGGGATTCCTCTCCCGTCCATGCCGGGGCCTCAGTCCTTGTGTGGAGTCGGGGCCGGAACCTGAGGATTCCTCTCCAGTGTTGCCATGGATCTTGGGGTGCTTCTGAGTCTCCCCAGGGGAGTCAGGCCTCGTCTCGAGTGGGGGCATGCACGTGCGCTTTCCTCCCGAGCTGCAGCAGTAGTGTCACGCTTCCTGTCACGTGGATCAAGGGATCTGTGGCTTTCCCTCGAGGCTGTCCCTCGAGGCTTTCCCACGAGGCTTTCACACAGGGCTGTGCCACGTGCCACCTTGGTGTGAGTCGATCCTCGGCGTGAAAGACGAGCCGGTGAAGGGAAAAGAGGTTCCTCTGGAATGGACTGAGACATCTGGGGGACTCTTGGAATGGTGGCACGACCCTGGAGTTCCTCTCGCCGTTCCTGTTGAGAGGGCCTCCTCTTGAGATGCGACGGGAACGCCGGGAACTCTTTCCCGACGAAGCAGGGAAAGGATCCCTCATCTCGAGCTACGAGGCGGAAACGGGGCTCCTCTGGATGTGGGCGGGACCCTCGTGATTCCTCTCGAGTGGAGACGGGTATGTCGGGGAACTTCTTGATTTGCACCAAGGGTGTGAAGGACCCTTTCGAAGTTCCAGAGGGGAGGTGTGATCAGCCTCGAGACGCCTCAGCGGAAATGGGCCTCATCTCGCCTGGAGGGGAGAACCTCCTGGATTTTCTCGAGTTGCGGCAGGTCTTCTCGAGTTACGACGGGGAACTCAGGGACCCGCTCTGGTGGCCTCAGGAAAGGCCAGTCCCCATGCGAGTTGCTAGGGGACCTCTCGGGATTCCTCTCCCGTCCATGCCGGGGCCTCAGTCCTTGTGTGGAGTCGGGGCCGGAACCTGAGGATTCCTCTCCAGTGTTGCCATGGATCTTGGGGTGCTTCTGAGTCTCCCCAGGGGAGTCAGGCCTCGTCTCGAGTGGGGGCATTCACGTGCGCTTTCCTCCCGAGCTGCAGCAGTAGTGTCACGCTTCCTGTCACGTGGATCAAGGGATCTGTGGCTTTCCCTCGAGGCTGTACCTCGAGGCTTTCCCACGAGGCTTTCCCACAGGGCTGTGCCACGTGCCACCTTGGTGTGAGTCGATCCTCGGCGTGAAAGACGAGCCGGTGAAGGGAAAAGAGGTTCCTCTGGAATGGACTGAGACATCTGGGGGACTCTTGGAATGGTGGCACGACCCTGGAGTTCCTCTCGCCGTTCCTGTTGAGAGGGCCTCCTCTTGAGATGCGACGGGAACGCCAGGAACCCTTTCCCGACGAATCAGGGAAAGGATCCCTCATCTCGAGCTACGAGGCGGAAACGGGGCTCCTCTGGATGTGGGCGGGACCCTCGTGATTCCTCTCGAGTGGAGACGGCTAGGTCGGGGAACTTCTTGATTTGCACCAAGGATGTGAAGGACCCTTTCTAAGTTCCAGAGGGGAGGTGTGATCAGCCTCGAGACGCCTCAGCGGAAATGGGCCTCATCTCGCCTGGAGGGGAGAACCTCCTGGATTTTCTCGAGTTGCGGCAGGTCTTCTCGAGTTACGACGGGGACCTCAGGGACCCGCTCTGGTGGCCTCAGGAAAGGCCAGTCCCCATGCGAGTTGCTAGGGGCCCTCTCGGGATTCCTCTCCCGTCCATGCCGGGGCCTCAGTCCTTGTGTGGAGTCGGGGCCGGAACCTGAGGATTCCTCTCCAGTGTTGCCATGGATCTTGGGGTGCTTCTGAGTCTCCCCAGGGGAGTCAGGCCTCGTCTCGAGTGGGGGCATGCACGTGCGCTTTCCTCCCGAGCTGCAGCAGTAGTGTCACGCTTCCTGTCACGTGGATCAAGGGATCTGTGGCTTTCCCTCGAGGCTGTCCCTCGAGGCTTTCCCACGAGGCTTTCCCACAGGGCTGTGCCACGTGCCACCTTGGTGTGAGTCGATCCTCGGCGTGAAAGACGAGCCGGTGAAGGGAAAAGAGGTTCCTCTGGTATGGACTGAGACATCTGGGGGACTCTTGGAATGGTGGCACGACCCTGGAGTTCCTCTCGCCGTTCCTGTTGAGAGGGCCTCCTCTTGAGATGCGACGGGAACGCCGGGAACTCTTTCCCGACGAAGCAGGGAAAGGATCCCTCATCTCGAGCTACGAGGCGGAAACGGGGCTCCTCTGGATGTGGGCGGGACCCTCGTGATTCCTCTCGAGTGGAGACGGGTATGTCGGGGAACTTCTTGATTTGCACCAAGGGTGTGAAGGACCCTTTCGAAGTTCCAGAGGGGAGGTGTGATCAGCCTCGAGACGCCTCAGCGGAAATGGGCCTCATCTCGCTTGGAGGGGAGAACCTCCTGGATTTTCTCGAGTTGCGGCAGGTCTTCTCGAGTTACGACGGGGACCTCAGGGACCCGCTCTGGTGGCCTCAGGAAAGGCCAGTCCCCATGCGAGTTGCTAGGGGACCTCTCGGGATTCCTCTCCCGTCCATGCCGGGGCCTCAGTCCTTGTGTGGAGTCGGGGCCGGAACCTGAGGATTCCTCTCCAGTGTTGCCATGGATCTTGGGGTGCTTCTGAGTCTCCCCAGGGGAGTCAGGCCTCGTCTCGAGTGGGGCATGCACGTGCGCTTTCCTCCCGAGCTGCAGCAGTAGTGTCACGCTTCCTGTCACGTGGATCAAGGGATCTGTGGCTTTCCCTCGAGGCTGTCCCTCGAGGCTTTCCCACGAGGCTTTCCCACAGGGATGTGCCACGTGCCACCTTGGTGTGAGTCGATCCTCGGCGTGAAAGACGAGCCGGTGAAGGGAAAAGAGGTTCCTCTGGTATGGACTGAGACATCTGGGGGACTCTTGGAATGGTGGCACGACCCTGGAGTTCCTCTCGCCGTTCCTGTTGAGAGGGCCTCCTCTTGAGATGCGACGGGAACGCCGGGAACTCTTTCCCGACGAAGCAGGGAAAGGATCCCTCATCTCGAGCTACGAGGCGGAAACGGGGCTCCTCTGGATGTGGGCGGGACCCTCGTGATTCCTCTCGAGTGGAGACGGGTATGTCGGGGAACTTCTTGATTTGCACCAAGGGTGTGAAGGACCCTTTCGAAGTTCCAGAGGGGAGGTGTGATCAGCCTCGAGACGCCTCAGCGGAAATGGGCCTCATCTCGCTTGGAGGGGAGAACCTCCTGGATTTTCTCGAGTTGCGGCAGGTCTTCTCGAGTTACGACGGGGACCTCAGGGACCCGCTCTGGTGGCCTCAGGAAAGGCCAGTCCCCATGCGAGTTGCTAGGGGACCTCTCGGGATTCCTCTCCCGTCCATGCCGGGGCCTCAGTCCTTGTGTGGAGTCGGGGCCGGAACCTGAGGATTCCTCTCCAGTGTTGCCATGGATCTTGGGGTGCTTCTGAGTCTCCCCAGGGGAGTCAGGCCTCGTCTCGAGTGGGGGCATGCACGTGCGCTTTCCTCCCGAGCTGCAGCAGTACTGTCACGCTTCCTGTCACGTGGATCAAGGGATCTGTGGCTTTCCCTCGAGGCTGTCCCTCGAGGCTTTCCCACGAGGCTTTCCCACAGGGCTGTGCCACGTGCCACCTTGGTGTGAGTCGATCCTCGGCGTGAAAGACGAGTCGGTGAAGGGAAAAGAGGTTCCTCTGGAATGGACTGAGTCATCTGGGGGACTCTTGGAATGGTGGCACGACCCTGGAGTTCCTCTCGCCGTTCCTGTTGAGAGGGCCTCCTCTTGAGATGCGACGGGAACGCCGGGAACTCTTTCCCGACGAAGCAGGGAAAGGATCCCTCATCTCGAGCTACGAGGCGGAAACGGGGCTCCTTTGGTGTGGGCGGGACCCTCGTGATTCCTCTCGAGTGGAGACGGGTATGTCGGGGAACTTCTTGATTTGCACCAAGGGTGTGAAGGACCCTTTGGAAGTTCCAGAGGGGAGGTGTGATCAGCCTCGAGACGCCTCAGCGGAAATGGGCCTCATCTCGCCTGGAGGGGAGAACCTCCTGGATTTTCTCGAGTTGCGGCAGGTCTTCTCGAGTTACGACGGGGACCTCAGGGACCCGCTCTGGTGGCCTCAGGAAAGGCCAGACCCCATGCGAGTTGCTAGGGGACCTCTCGGGATTCCTCTCCCGTCCATGCCGGGGCCTCAGTCCTTGTGTGGAGTCGGGGCCGGAAACTGAGGATTCCTCTCCAGTGTTGTCATGGATCTTGGGGTGCTTCTGAGTCTCCCCAGGGGAGTCAGGCCTCGTCTCGAGTGGGGGCATGCACGTGCGCTTTCCTCCCGAGCTGCAGCAGTAGTGTCACGCTTCCTGTCACGTGGATCAAGGGATCTGTGGCTTTCCCTCGAGGCTGTCCCTCGAGGCTTTCCCACGAGGCTTTCCCACAGGGCTGTGCCACGTGCCACCTTGGTGTGAGTCGATCCTCGGCGTGAAAGACGAGCCGGTGAAGGGAAAAGAGGTTCCTCTGGAATGGACTGAGACATCTGGGGGACTCTTGGAATGGTGGCACGACCCTGGAGTTCCTCTCGCCGTTCCTGTTGAGAGGGCCTCCTCTTGAGATGCGACGGGAATGCCGGGAACTCTTTCCCGACGAAGCAGGGAAAGGATCCCTCATCTCGAGCTACGAGGCGGAAACGGGGCTCCTCTGGATGTGGGCGGGACCCTCGTGATTCCTCTCGAGTGGAGACGGGTATGTCGGGGAACTTCTTGATTTGCACCAAGGGTGTGAAGGACCCTTTCGAAGTTCCAGAGGGGAGGTGTGATCAGCCTCGAGACGCATCAGCGGAAATGGGCCTCATCTCGCCTGGAGGGGAGAACCTCCTGGATTTTCTCGAGTTGCGGCAGGTCTTCTCGAGTTACGACAGGGACCTCAGGGACCCGCTCTGGTGGCCTCAGGAAAGGCCAGTCCCCATGCGAGTTGCTAGGGGACCTCTCGGGATTCCTCTCCCGTCCATGCCGGGGCCTCAGTCCTTGTGTGGAGTCGGGGCCGGAACCTGAGGATTCCTCTCCAGTGTTGTCATGGATCTTGGGGTGCTTCTGAGTCTCCCCAGGGGAGTCAGGCCTCGTCTCGAGTGGGGGCATGCACGTGCGCTTTCCTCCCGAGCTGCAGCAGTAGTGTCACGCTTCCTGTCACGTGGATCAAGGGATCTGTGGCTTTCCCTCGAGGCTGTCCCTCGAGGCTTTCCCACGAGGCTTTCCCACAGGGCTGTGCCACGTGCCACCTTGGTGTGAGTCGATCCTCGGCGTGAAAGACGAGCCGGTGAAGGGAAAAGAGGTTCCTCTGGAATGGACTGAGACATCTGGGGGACTCTTGGAATGGTGGCACGACCCTGGAGTTCCTCTCGCCGTTCCTGTTGAGAGGGCCTCCTCTTGAGATGCGACGGGAACGCCAGGAACTCTTTCCCGACGAAGCAGGGAAAGGATCCCTCATCTCGAGCTACGAGGTGGAAACGGGGCTCCTCTGGATGTGGGCGGGACCCTCGTGATTCCTCTCGAGTGGAGACGGCTAGGTCGGGGAACTTCTTGATTTGCACCAAGGATGTGAAGGACCCTTTCTAAGTTCCAGAGGGGAGGTGTGATCAGCCTCGAGACGCCTCAGCGGAAATGGGCCTCATCTCGCCTGGAGGGGAGAACCTCCTGGATTTTCTCGAGTTGCGGCAGGTCTTCTCGAGTTACGACGGGGACCTCAGGACCCGCTCTGGTGGCCTCAGGAAAGGCCAGTCCCCATGCGAGTTGCTAGGGTCCCTCTCGGGATTCCTCTCCCGTCCATGCCGGGGCCTCAGTCCTTGTGTGGAGTCGGGGCCGGAACCTGAGGATTCCTCTCCAGTGTTGCCATGGATCTTGGGGTGCTTCTGAGTCTCCCCAGGGGAGTCAGGCCTCGTCTCGAGTGGGGGCATGCACGTGCGCTTTCCTCCCGAGCTGCAGCAGTAGTGTCACGCTTCCTGTCACGTGGATCAAGGGATCTGTGGCTTTCCCTCGAGGCTGTCCCTCGAGGCTTTCCCACGAGGCTTTCCCACAGGGCTGTGCCACGTGCCACCTTGGTGTGAGTCGATCCTCGGCGTGAAAGACGAGCCGGTGAAGGGAAAAGAGGTTCCTCTAGAATGGACTGAGACATCTGGGGGACTCTTGGAATGGTGGCACGACCCTGGAGTTCCTCTCGCCGTTCCTGTTGAGAGGGCCTCCTCTTGAGATGCGACGGGAACGCCGGGAACTCTTTCCCGACGAAGCAGGGAAAGGATCCCTCATCTCGAGCTACGAGGCGGAAACGGGGCTCCTCTGGATGTGGGCGGGACCCTCGTGATTCCTCTCGAGTGGAGACGGGTATGTCGGGGAACTTCTTGATTTGCACCAAGGGTGTGAAGGACCCTTTGGAAGTTCCAGAGGGGAGGTGTGATCAGCCTCGAGACGCCTCAGCGGAAATGGGCCTCATCTCGCCTGGAGGGGAGAACCTCCTGGATTTTCTCGAGTTGCGGCAGGTCTTCTCGAGTTACGACGGGGACCTCAGGGACCCGCTCTGGTGGCCTCAGGAAAGGCCAGACCCCATGCGAGTTGCTAGGGGACCTCTCGGGATTCCTCTCCCGTCCATGCCGGGGCCTCAGTCCTTGTGTGGAGTCGGGGCCGGAACCTGAGGATTCCTCTCCAGTGTTGCCATGGATCTTGGGGTGCTTCTGAGTCTCCCCAGGGGAGTCAGGCCTCGTCTCGAGTGGGGGCATGCACGTGCGCTTTCCTCCCGAGCTGCAGCAGTAGTGTCACGCTTCCTGTCACGTGGATCAAGGGATCTGTGGCTTTCCCTCGAGGCTGTCCCTCGAGGCTTTCCCACGAGGCTTTCCCACAGGGCTGTGCCACGTGCCACCTTGGTGTGAGTCGATCCTCGGCGTGAAAGACGAGCCGGTGAAGGGAAAAGAGGTTCCTCTGGAATGGACTGAGACATCTGGGGGACTCTTGGAATGGTGGCACGACCCTGGAGTTCCTCTCGCCGTTCCTGTTGAGAGAGCCTACTCTTGAGATGCGACGGGAACGCCGGGAACTCTTTCCCGACGAAGCAGGGAAAGGATCCCTCATCTCGAGCTACGAGGCGGAAACGGGGCTCCTCTGGATGTGGGCGGGACCCTCGTGATTCCTCTCGAGTGGAGACGGGTATGTCGGGGAACTTCTTGATTTGCACCAAGGGTGTGAAGGACCCTTTCGAAGTTCCAGAGGGGAGGTGTGATCAGCCTCGAGACGCCTCAGCGGAAATGGGCCTCATCTCGCCTGGAGGGGAGAACCTCCTGGATTTTCTCGAGTTGCGGCAGGTCTTCCCGAGTTACGACGGGGACCTCAGGGACCCGCTCTGGTGGCCTCAGGAAAGGCCAGTCCCCATGCGAGTTGCTAGGGGACCTCTCGGGATTCCTCTCCCGTCCATGCCGGGGCCTCAGTCCTTGTGTGGAGTCGGGGCCGGAACCTGAGGATTCCTCTCCAGTGTTGCCATGGATCTTGGGGTGCTTCTGAGTCTCCCCAGGGGAGTCAGGCCTCGTCTCGAGTGGGGCATGCACGTGCGCTTTCCTCCCGAGCTGCAGCAGTAGTGTCACGCTTCCTGTCACGTGGATCAAGGGATCTGTGGCTTTCCCTCGAGGCTGTCCCTCGAGGCTTTCCCACGAGGCTTTCCCACAGGGCTGTGCCACGTGCCACCTTGGTGTGAGTCGATCCTCGGCGTGAAAGACGAGCCGGTGAAGGGAAAAGAGGTTCCTCTGGAATGGACTGAGACATCTGGGGGACTCTTGGAATGGTGGCACGACCCTGGAGTTCCTCTCGCCGTTCCTGTTGAGAGGGCCTCCTCTTGAGATGCGACGGGAACGCCAGGAACCCTTTCCCGACGAAGCAGGGAAAGGATCCCTCATCTCGAGCTACGAGGCGGAAACGGGGCTCCTCTGGATGTGGGCGGGACCCTCGTGATTCCTCTCGAGTGGAGACGGCTAGGTCGGGGAACTTCTTGATTTGCACCAAGGATGTGAAGGACCCTTTCTAAGTTCCAGAGGGGAGGTGTGATCAGCCTCGAGACGCCTCAGCGGAAATGGGCCTCATCTCGCCTGGAGGGGAGAACCTCCTGGATTTTCTCGAGTTGCGGCAGGTCTTCTCGAGTTACGACGGGGACCTCAGGGACCCGCTCTGGTGGCCTCAGGAAAGGCCAGTCCCCATGCGAGTTGCTAGGGGCCCTCTCGGGATTCCTCTCCCGTCCATGCCGGGGCCTCAGTCCTTGTGTGGAGTCGGGGCCGGAACCTGAGGATTCCTCTCCAGTGTTGCCATGGATCTTGGGGTGCTTCTGAGTCTCCCCAGGGGAGTCAGGCCTCGTCTCGAGTGGGGGCATGCACGTGCGCTTTCCTCCCGAGCTGCAGCAGTAGTGTCACGCTTCCTGTCACGTGGATCAAGGGATCTGTGGCTTTCCCTCGAGGCTGTCCCTCGAGGCTTTCCCACGAGGCTTTCCCACAGGGCTGTGCCACGTGCCACCTTGGTGTGAGTCGATCCTCGGCGTGAAAGACGAGCCGGTGAAGGGAAAAGAGGTTCCTCTGCTATGGACTGAGACATCTGGGGGACTCTTGGAATGGTGGCACGACCCTGGAGTTCCTCTCGCCGTTCCTGTTGAGAGGGCCTCCTCTTGAGATGCGACGGGAACGCCGGGAACTCTTTCCCGACGAAGCAGGGAAAGGATCCCTCATCTCGAGCTACGAGGCGGAAACGGGGCTCCTCTGGATGTGGGCGGGACCCTCGTGATTCCTCTCGAGTGGAGACGGGTATGTCGGGGAACTTCTTGATTTGCACCAAGGGTGTGAAGGACCCTTTCGAAGTTCCAGAGGGGAGGTGTGATCAGCCTCGAGACGCCTCAGCGGAAATGGGCCTCATCTCGCTTGGAGGGGAGAACCTCCTGGATTTTCTCGAGTTGCGGCAGGTCTTCTCGAGTTACGACGGGGACCTCAGGGACCCGCTCTGGTGGCCTCAGGAAAGGCCAGTCCCCATGCGAGTTGCTAGGGGACCTCTCGGGATTCCTCTCCCGTCCATGCCGGGGCCTCAGTCCTTGTGTGGAGTCGGGGCCGGAACCTGAGGATTCCTCTCCAGTGTTGCCATGGATCTTGGGGTGCTTCTGAGTCTCCCCAGGGGAGTCAGGCCTCGTCTCGAGTGGGGCATGCACGTGCGCTTTCCTCCCGAGCTGCAGCAGTAGTGTCACGCTTCCTGTCACGTGGATCAAGGGATCTGTGGCTTTCCCTCGAGGCTGTCCCTCGAGGCTTTCCCACGAGGCTTTCCCACAGGGCTGTGCCACGTGCCACCTTGGTGTGAGTCGATCCTCGGCGTGAAAGACGAGCCGGTGAAGGGAAAAGAGGTTCCTCTGGTATGGACTGAGACATCTGGGGGACTCTTGGAATGGTGGCACGACCCTGGAGTTCCTCTCGCCGTTCCTGTTGAGAGGGCCTCCTCTTGAGATGCGACGGGAACGCCGGGAACTCTTTCCCGACGAAGCAGGGAAAGGATCCCTCATCTCGAGCTACGAGGCGGAAACGGGGCTCCTCTGGATGTGGGCGGGACCCTCGTGATTCCTCTCGAGTGGAGACGGGTATGTCGGGGAACTTCTTGATTTGCACCAAGGGTGTGAAGGACCCTTTCGAAGTTCCAGAGGGGAGGTGTGATCAGCCTCGAGACGCCTCAGCGGAAATGGGCCTCATCTCGCTTGGAGGGGAGAACCTCCTGGATTTTCTCGAGTTGCGGCAGGTCTTCTCGAGTTACGACGGGGACCTCAGGGACCCGCTCTGGTGGCCTCAGGAAAGGCCAGTCCCCATGCGAGTTGCTAGGGGACCTCTCGGGATTCCTCTCCCGTCCATGCCGGGGCCTCAGTCCTTGTGTGGAGTCGGGGCCGGAACCTGAGGATTCCTCTCCAGTGTTGCCATGGATCTTGGGGTGCTTTTGAGTCTCCCCAGGGGAGTCAGGCCTCGTCTCGAGTGGGGGCATGCACGTGCGCTTTCCTCCCGAGCTGCAGCAGTACTGTCACGCTTCCTGTCACGTGGATCAAGGGATCTGTGGCTTTCCCTCGAGGCTGTCCCTCGAGGCTTTCCCACGAGGCTTTCCCACAGGGCTGTGCCACGTGCCACCTTGGTGTGAGTCGATCCTCGGCGTGAAAGACGAGTCGGTGAAGGGAAAAGAGGTTCCTCTGGAATGGACTGAGTCATCTGGGGGACTCTTGGAATCGTGGCACGACCCTGGAGTTCCTCTCGCCGTTCCTGTTGAGAGGGCCTCCTCTTGAGATGCGACGGGAACGCCGGGAACTCTTTCCCGACGAAGCAGGGAAAGGATCCCTCATCTCGAGCTACGAGGCGGAAACGGGGCTCCTCTGGATGTGGGCGGGACCCTCGTGATTCCTCTCGAGTGGAGACGGGTATGTCGGGGAACTTCTTGATTTGCACCAAGGGTGTGAAGGACCCTTTGGAAGTTCCAGAGGGGAGGTGTGATCAGCCTCGAGACACCTCAGCGGAAATGGGCCTCATCTCGCCTGGAGGGGAGAACCTCCTGGATTTTCTCGAGTTGCGGCAGGTCTTCTCGAGTTACGACGGGGACCTCAGGGACCCGCTCTGGTGGCCTCAGGAAAGGCCAGACCCCATGCGAGTTGCTAGGGGACCTCTCGGGATTCCTCTCCCGTCCATGCCGGGGCCTCAGTCCTTGTGTGGAGTCGGGGCCGGAAACTGAGGATTCCTCTCCAGTGTTGTCATGGATCTTGGGGTGCTTCTGAGTCTCCCCAGGGGAGTCAGGCCTCGTCTCGAGTGGGGGCATGCACGTGCGCTTTCCTCCCGAGCTGCAGCAGTAGTGTCACGCTTCCTGTCACGTGGATCAAGGGATCTGTGGCTTTCCCTCGAGGCTGTCCCTCGAGGCTTTCCCACGAGGCTTTCCCACAGGGCTGTGCCACGTGCCACCTTGGTGTGAGTCGATCCTCGGCGTGAAAGACGAGCCGGTGAAGGGAAAAGAGGTTCCTCTGGAATGGACTGAGACATCTGGGGGACTCTTGGAATGGTGGCACGACCCTGGAGTTCCTCTCGCCGTTCCTGTTGAGAGGGCCTCCTCTTGAGATGCGACGGGAATGCCGGGAACTCTTTCCCGACGAAGCAGGGAAAGGATCCCTCATCTCGAGCTACGAGGCGGAAACGGGGCTCCTCTGGATGTGGGCGGGACCCTCGTGATTCCTCTCGAGTGGAGACGGGTATGTCGGGGAACTTCTTGATTTGCACCAAGGGTGTGAAGGACCCTTTCGAAGTTCCAGAGGGGAGGTGTGATCAGCCTCGAGACGCATCAGCGGAAATGGGCCTCATCTCGCCTGGAGGGGAGAACCTCCTGGATTTTCTCGAGTTGCGGCAGGTCTTCTCGAGTTACGACGGGGACCTCAGGGACCCGCTCTGGTGGCCTCAGGAAAGGCCAGTCCCCATGCGAGTTGCTAGGGGACCTCTCGGGATTCCTCTCCCGTCCATGCCGGGGCCTCAGTCCTTGTGTGGAGTCGGGGCCGGAACCTGAGGATTCCTCTCCAGTGTTGTCATGGATCTTGGGGTGCTTCTGAGTCTCCCCAGGGGAGTCAGGCCTCGTCTCGAGTGGGGGCATGCACGTGCGCTTTCCTCCCGAGCTGCAGCAGTAGTGTCACGCTTCCTGTCACGTGGATCAAGGGATCTGTGGCTTTCCCTCGAGGCTGTCCCTCGAGGCTTTCCCACGAGGCTTTCCCACAGGGCTGTGCCACGTGCCACCTTGGTGTGAGTCGATCCTCGGCGTGAAAGACGAGCCGGTGAAGGGAAAAGAGGTTCCTCTGGAATGGACTGAGACATCTGGGGGACTCTTGGAATGGTGGCACGACCCTGGAGTTCCTCTCGCCGTTCCTGTTGAGAGGGCCTCCTCTTGAGATGCGACGGGAACGCCAGGAACTCTTTCCCGACGAAGCAGGGAAAGGATCCCTCATCTCGAGCTACGAGGTGGAAACGGGGCTCCTCTGGATGTGGGCGTGACCCTCGTGATTCCTCTCGAGTGGAGACGGCTAGGTCGGGGAACTTCTTGATTTGCACCAAGGGTGTGAAGGACCCTTTCTAAGTTCCAGAGGGGAGGTGTGATCAGCCTCGAGACGCCTCAGCGGAAATGGGCCTCATCTCGCCTGGAGGGGAGAACCTCCTGGATTTTCTCGAGTTGCGGCAGGTCTTCTCGAGTTACGACGGGGACCTCAGGACACGCTCTGGTGGCCTCAGGAAAGGCCAGTCCCCATGCGAGTTGCTAGGGGCCCTCTCGGGATTCCTCTCCCGTCCATGCCGGGGCCTCAGTCCTTGTGTGGAGTCGGGGCCGGAACCTGAGGATTCCTCTCCAGTGTTGCCATGGATCTTGGGGTGCTTCTGAGTCTCCCCAGGGGAGTCAGGCGTCGTCTCGATTGGGGGCATGCACGTGCGCTTTCCTCCCGAGCTACAGCAGTAGTGTCACGCTTCCTTTCACGTGGATCAAGGGATCTGTGGCTTTCCCTCGAGGCTGTCCCTCGAGGCTTTCCCACGAGGCTTTCCCACAGGGCTGTGCCACGTGCCACCTTGGTGTGAGTCGATCCTCGGCGTGAAAGACGAGCCGGTGAAGGGAAAAGAGGTTCCGCTGGTATGGACTGAGACATCTGGGGGACTCTTGGAATGGTGGCACGACCCTGGAGTTCCTCTCGCCGTTCCTGTTGAGAGGGCCTCCTCTTGAGATGCAACGGGAACGCCGGGAACTCTTTCCCAACGAAGCAGGGAAAGGATCCCTCATCTCGAGCTACGAGGCGGAAACGGGGCTCCTCTGGATGTGGGCAGGACCCTCGTGATTCCTCTCGAGTGGAGACGGGTTTGTGGGGGAACTTCTTGATTTGCACCAAGGGTGTGAAGGACCCTTTCGAAGTTCCAGAGGGGAGTTGTGATCAGCCTCGAGACGCCTCAGCGGAAATGGGCCTCATCTCGCCTGGAGGGGAGAACCTCCTGGATTTTCTCGAGTTGCGGCAGGTCTTCTCGAGTTACGACGGGGACCTCAGGGACCCACTCTGGTGGCCTCAGGAAAGGCCAGTCCCCATGCGAGTTGCTAGGGGACCTCTCGGGATTCCTCTCCCGTTCATGCCGGGGCCTCAGTCCTTGTGTGGAGTCGGGGCCGGAACCTGAGGATTCCTCTCCAGTGTTGCCATGGATCTTGGGGTGCTTCTGAGTCTCCCCAGGGGAGTCAGGCCTCGTCTCGAGTGGGGGCATGCACGTGCGCTTTCCTCCCGAGCTGCAGCAGTAGTGTCACGCTTCCTGTCACATGGATCAAGGGATCTGTGGCTTTCCCTCGAGGCTGTCCCTCGAGGCTTTCCCACGAGGCTTTCCCACAGGGCTGTGCCACGTGCCACCTTGGTGTGAGACGATCCTCGGCGTGAAAGACGAGCCGGTGAAGGGAAAAGAGGTTCCTCTGGAATGGACTGAGACATCTGGTGGACTCTTGGAATGGTGGCACGACCCTGAAGTTCCTCTCGCCGTTCCTGTTGAGAGGGCCTCCTCTTGAGATGCGACGGGAACGCCGGGAACTCTTTCCCGACGAAGCAGGGAAAGGATCCCACATCTCGAGCTACGAGGCGGAAACGGGGCTCCTCTGGATGTGGGCGGGACCCTCGTGATTCCTCTCGAGTGGAGACGGGTATGTCGGGGAACTTCTTGATTTGCACCAAGGGTGTGAAGGGCCCTTTCGAAGTTCCGGAGGTGAGGTGTGATCAGCCTCGAGACGCCTCAGCGGAAATAGGCCTCATCTCGCCTGGATGGGAGAACCTCCTGGATGTTCTCCAGTTGCGGCAGGTCTTCTCGAGTTACGACGGGGACCACAGGGACCCGCTCTGGTGGCCTCAGGAAAGGCCAGTCCCCATGCGAGTTGCTAGGGGACCTCTCGGGATTCCTCTCCGTCCATGCCGGGGCCTCAGTCCTTGTGTGGAGTCGGGGCCGGAACCTGAGGATTCCTCTCCAGTGTTGCCATGGATCTTGGGGTGCTTCTGAGTCTCCCCAGGGGGTCAGGCCTCGTCTCGAGTGGGGGCATGCACGTGCGCTTTCCTCCCGAGCTGCAGCAGTAGTGTCACGCTTCCTGTCACGTGGATCAAGGGATCTGTGGCTTTCCCTCGAGGCTGTCCCTCGAGGCTTTCCCACGAGGCTTTCCCACAGGGCTGTGCCACGTGCCACCTTGGTGTGAGTCGATCCTCAGCGTGAAAGACGAGCCGGTGAAGGGAAAGAGGTTCCTCTGGAATGGACTGAGACATCTGGGGGACTCTTGGAATGGTGGCACGACCCTGGAGTTCCTCTCGCCGTTCCTGTTGAGAGGGCCTCCTCTTGAGATGCGACGGGAACGCCAGGAACTCTTTCCCGACGAAGCAGGGAAAGGATCCCTCATCTCGAGCTACGAGGCGGAAACGGGGCTCCTCTGGATGTGGGCGGGACCCTCGTGATTCCTCTCGAGTGGAGACGGCTAGGTCGGGAACTTCTTGATTTGCACCAAGGGTGTGAAGGACCCTTTCGAGGTTCCAGAGGTGAGGTGTGATCAGCCTCGAGACGCCTCAGCGGAAATGGGCCTCATCTTGCCTGGAGGGGAGAACCTCCTGGATTTTCTCGAGTTGCGGCAGGTCTTCTCGAGTTACGACGGGGACCTCAGGGACCCGCTCTGGTGGCCTCAGGAAAGGCCAGTCCCCATGCGAGTTGCTAGGGGACCTCTCGGGATTCCTCTCCCGTCCATGCCGGGGCCTCAGTCCTTGTGTGGAGTCGGGGCCGGAACCTGAGGATTCCTCTCCAGTGTTGCCATGGATCTTGGGGTGCTTCTGAGTCTCCCCAGGGGAGTCAGGCGTCGTCTCGAGTGGGGGCATGCACGTGCGCTTTCCTCCCGAGCTGCAGCAGTAGTGTCACGCTTCCTGTCACGTGGATCAAGGGATCTGTGGCTTTCCCTCGAGGCTGTCCCTCGAGGCTTTCCCACGAGGCTTTCCCACAGGGCTGTGCCACGTGCCACCTTGGTGTGAGTCGATCCTCGGCGTGAAAGACGAGCCGGTGAAGGGAAAAGAGGTTCCTCTGGAATGGACTGAGACATCTGGGGGACTCTTGGAATGGTGGCACGACCCTGGAGTTCCTCTCGCCGTTCCTGTTGAGAGGGCCTCCTCTTGAGATGCGACGGGAACGCCGGGAACTCTTTCCCGACGAAGCAGGGAAAGGATCCCTCATCTCGAGCTACGAGGCGGAAACGGGGCTCCTCTGGATGTGGGCGGGACCCTCGTGATTCCTCTCGAGTGGAGACGGGTATGTCGGGGAACTTCTTGATTTGCACCAAGGGTGTGAAGGGCCCTTTCGACGTTCCAGAGGTGAGGTGTGATCAGCCTCGAGACGCCTCAGCGGAAATGGGCCTCATCTCGCCTGGATGGGAGAACCTCCTGGATGTTCTCCAGGTGCGGCAGGTCTTCTCGAGTTACGACGGGGACCACAGGGACCCGCTCTGGTGGCCTCAGGAAAGGCCAGTCCCCATGCGAGTTGCTAGGGGACCTCTCGGGATTCCTCTCCCGTCCATGCCGGGGCCTCAGTCCTTGTGTGGAGTCGGGGCCGGAACCTGAGGATTCCTCTCCAGTGTTGCCATGGATCTTGGGGTGCTTCTGAGTCTCCCCAGGGGAGTCAGGCCTCGTCTCGAGTGGGGGCATGCACGTGCGCTTTCCTCCCGAGCTGCAGCAGGAGTGTCACGCTTCCTGTCACGTGGATCAAGGGATCTGTGGCTTTCCCTCGAGGCTGTCCCTCGAGGCTTTCCCACGAGGCTTTCCCACAGGGCTGTGCCACGTGCCACCTTGGTGTGAGACGATCCTCGGCGTGAAAAACGAGCCGGTGAAGGGAAAAGAGGTTCCTCTGGAATGGACTGAGACATCTGGTGGACTCTTGGAATGGTGGCACGACCCTGAAGTTCCTCTCGCCGTTCCTGTTGAGAGGGCCTCCTCTTGAGATGCGACGGGAACGCCGGGAACTCTTTCCCGACGAAGCAGGGAAAGGATCCCATATCTCGAGCTACGAGGCGGAAACGGGGCTCCTCTGGATGTGGGCGGGACCCTCGTGATTCCTCTCGAGTGGAGACGGGTATGTCGGGGAACTTCTTGATTTGCACCAAGGGTGTGAAGGGCCCTTTCGAAGTTCCGGAGGTGAGGTGTGATCAGCCTCGAGACGCCTCAGCGGAAATAGGCCTCATCTCGCCTGGATGGGAGAACCTCCTGGATGTTCTCCAGTTGCGGCAGGTCTTCTCGAGTTACGACGGGGACCACAGGGACCCGCTCTGGTGGCCTCAGGAAAGGCCAGTCCCCATGCGAGTTGCTAGGGGACCTCTCGGGATTCCTCTCCCGTCCATGCCGGGGCCTCAGTCCTTGTGTGGAGTCGGGGCCGGAACCTGAGGATTCCTCTCCAGTGTTGCCATGGATCTTGGGGTGCTTCTGAGTCTCCCCAGGGGGTCAGGCCTCGTCTCGAGTGGGGGCATGCACGTGCGCTTTCCTCCCGAGCTGCAGCAGTAGTGTCACGCTTCCTGTCACGTGGATCAAGGGATCTGTGGCTTTCCCTCGAGGCTGTCCCTCGAGGCTTTCCCACGAGGCCTTCCCACAGGGCTGTGCCACGTGCCACCTTGGTGTGAGTCGATCCTCGGCGTGAAAGACGAGCCGGTGAAGGGAAAAGAGGTTCCTCTGGAATGGACTGAGACATCTGGTGGACTCTTGGAATGGTGGCACGACCCTGAAGTTCCTCTCGCCGTTCCTGTTGAGAGGGCCTCCTCTTGAGATGCGACGGGAACGCCGGGAACTCTTTCCCGACGAAGCAGGGAAAGGATCCCACATCTCGAGCTACGAGGCGGAAACCGGGCTCCTCTGGATGTGGGCGGGACCCTCGTGATTCCTCTCGAGTGGAGACGGGTATGTCGGGGAACTTCTTGATTTGCACCAAGGGTGTGAAGGGCCCTTTCGAAGTTCCGGAGGTGAGGTGTGATCAGCCTCGAGACGCCTCAGCGGAAATAGGCCTCATCTCGCCTGGATGGGAGAACCTCCTGAATGTTCTCCAGTTGCGGCAGGTCTTCTCGAGTTACGACGGGGACCACAGGGACC
The DNA here is from genome assembly GCF_023091745.1 of Budorcas taxicolor. Taxonomy (NCBI): domain Eukaryota; kingdom Metazoa; phylum Chordata; class Mammalia; order Artiodactyla; family Bovidae; genus Budorcas; species Budorcas taxicolor. The sequence goes on from NW_026292727.1 coordinate 353,778, forward strand.
CGCTCTGGTGGCCTCAGGAAAGGCCAGTCCCCATGCGAGTTGCTAGGGGACCTCTCGGGATTCCTCTCCCGTCCATGCCGGGGCCTCAGTCCTTGTGTGGAGTCGGGGCCGGAACCTGAGGATTCCTCTCCAGTGTTGCCATGGATCTTGGGGTGCTTCTGAGTCTCCCCAGGGGGTCAGGCCTCGTCTCGAGTGGGGGCATGCACGTGCGCTTTCCTCCCGAGCTGCAGCAGTAGTGTCACGCTTCCTGTCACGTGGATCAAGGGATCTGTGGCTTTCCCTCGAGGCTGTCCCTCGAGGCTTTCCCACGAGGCTTTCCCACAGGGCTGTGCCACGTGCCACCTTGGTGTGAGTCGATCCTCGGCGTGAAAGACGAGCCGGTGAAGGGAAAAGAGGTTCCGCTGGTATGGACTGAGACATCTGGGGGACTCTTGGAATGGTGGCACGACCCTGGAGTTCCTCTCGCCGTTCCTGTTGAGAGGGCCTCCTCTTGAGATGCAACGGGAACGCCGGGAACTCTTTCCCGACGAAGCAGGGAAAGGATCCCTCATCTCGAGCTACGAGGCGGAAACGGGGCTCCTCTGGATGTGGGCGGGACCCTCGTGATTCCTCTCGAGTGGAGACGGGTTTGTCGGGGAACTTCTTGATTTGCACCAAGGGTGTGAAGGACCCTTTCGAAGTTCCAGAGGGGAGGTGTGATCAGCCTCGAGACGCCTCAGCGGAAATGGGCCTCATCTCGCCTGGAGGGGAGAACCTCCTGGATTTTCTCGAGTTGCGGCAGGTCTTCTCGAGTTACGACGGGGACCTCAGGGACCCGCTCTGGTGGCCTCAGGAAAGGCCAGTCCCCATGCGAGTTGCTAGGGGACCTCTCGGGATTCCTCTCCCGTCCATGCCGGGGCCTCAGTCCTTGTGTGGAGTCGGGGCCGGAACCTGAGGATTCCTCTCCAGTGTTGCCATGGATCTTGGGGTGCTTCTGAGTCTCCCCAGGGGAGTCAGGCCTCGTCTCGAGTGGGGGCATGCACGTGCGCTTTCCTCCCGAGCTGCAGCAGTAGTGTCACGCTTCCTGTCACGTGGATCAAGGGATCTGTGGCTTTCCCTCGAGGCTGTCCCTCGAGGCTTTCCCACGAGGCTTTCCCACAGGGCTGTGCCACGTGCCACCTTGGTGTGAGTCGATCCTCGGCGTGAAAGACGAGCCGGTGAAGGGAAAAGAGGTTCCTCTGGAATGGCTGAGACATCTGGGGGACTCTTGGAATGGTGGCACGACCCTGGAGTTCCTCTCGCCGTTCCTGTTGAGAGGGCCTCCTCTTGAGATGCGACGGGAACGCCGGGAACTCTTTCCCGACGAAGCAGGGAAAGGATCCCTCATCTCGAGCTACGAGGCCGAAACGGGGCTCCTCTGGATGTGGGCGGGACCGTCGTGATTCCTCTCGAGTGGAGACGGCTAGGTCGGGGAGCTTCTTGATTTGCACCAAGGATGTGAAGGACCCTTTCGACGTTCCAGAGGGGAGGTGTGATCAGCCTCGTGACGCCTCAGCGGAAATGGGCCTCATCTCGCCTGGAGGGGTGAACCTCCTGGATTTTCTCGAGTTGTGGCAGGTCTTCTCGAGTTACGACGGGGACCTCAGGGACCCGCTCTGGTGGCCTCAGGAAAGGCCAGTCCCCATGCGAGTTGCTAGTGGACCTCTCGGGATTCCTCTCCCGTCCATGCCGGGGCCTCAGTCCTTGTGTGGAGTCGGGGCCGGAACCTGAGGATTCCTCTCCAGTGTTGCCATGGATCTTGGGGTGCTTCTGAGTCTCCCCAGGGGAGTCAGGCCTCGTCTCGAGTGGGGGCATGCACGTGCGCTTTCCTCCCGAGCTGCAGCAGTAGTGTCACGCTTCCTGTCACGTGGATCAAGGGATCTGTGGCTTTCCCTCGAGGCTGTCCCTCGAGGCTTTCCCACGAGGCTTTCCCACAGGGCTGTGCCACGTGCCACCTTGGTGTCAGTCGATCCTCGGCGTGAAAGACGAGCCGGTGAAGGGAAAAGAGGTTCCTCTGGAATGGACTGAGACATCTGGGGGACTCTTGGAATGGTGGCACGACCCTGGAGTTCCTCTCGCCGTTCCTCTTGAGAGGGCCTCCTCTTGAGATGCGACGGGAACGCCGGGAACTCTTTCCCGACGAAGCAGGGAAAGGATCCCTCATCTCGAGCTACGAGGTGGAAACGGGGCTCCTCTGGATGTGGGCGGGACCCTCGTGATTCCTCTCGAGTGGAGACGGGTATGTCGGGGAACTTCTTGATTTGCACCAAGGGTGTGAAGGGCCCTTTCGAAGTTCCGGAGGTGAGGTGTGATCAGCCTCGAGACGCCTCAGCGGAAATAGGCCTCATCTCGCCTGGATGGGAGAACCTCCTGGATGTTCTCCAGTTGCGGCAGGTTTTCTCGAGTTACGACGGGGACCACAGGGACCCGCTCTGGTGGCCTCAGGAAAGGCCAGTCCCCATGCGAGTTGCTAGGGGACCTCTCGGGATTCCTCTCCCGTCCATGCCGGGGCCTCAGTTCTTGTGTGGAGTCGGGGCCGGAACCTGAGGATTCCTCTCCAGTGTTGCCATGGATCTTGGGGTGCTTCTGAGTCTCCCCAGGGGGTCAGGCCTCGTCTCGAGTGGGGGCATGCACGTGCGTTTCCTCCCGAGCTGCAGCAGTAGTGTCACGCTTCCTGTCACGTGGATCAAGGGATCTGTGGCTTTCCCTCGAGGCTGTCCTTCGAGGCTTTCCCACGAGGCTTTCCCACAGGGCTGTGCCACGTGCCACCTTGGTGTGAGTCGATCCTCGGCGTGAAAGACGAGCCGGTGAAGGGAAAAGAGGTTCCTCTGTAATGGACTGAGACATCTGGGGGACTCTTGGAATGGTGGCACGACCCTGGAGTTCCTCTCGCCGTTCCTGTTGAGAGGGCCTCCTCTTGAGATGCGACGGGAACGCCGGGAACTCTTTCCCGACGAAGCAGGGAAAGGATCCCTCATCTCGAGCTACGAGGCGGAAACGGGGCTCCTCTGGATGTGGGCGGGACCCTCGTGATTCCTCTCGAGTGGAGACGGGTATGTCGGGGAACTTCTTGATTTGCACCAAGGGTGTGAAGGGCCCTTTCGAAGTTCCAGAGGTGAGGTGTGATCAGCCTCGAGACGCCTCAGCGGAAATGGGCCTCATCTCGCCTGGATGGGAGAACCTCCTGGATGTTCTACAGGTGCGGCAGGTCTTCTCGAGTTACGACGGGGACCACAGGGACCCGCTCTGGTGGCCTCAGGAAAGGCCAGTCCCCATGCGAGTTGCTAGGGGACCTCTAGGGATTCCTCTCCCGTCCATGCCGGGGCCTCAGTCCTTGTGTGGAGTCGGGGCCGGAACCTGAGGATTCCTCTCCAGTGTTGCCATGGATCTTGGGGTGCTTCTGAGTCTCCCCATGGGAGTCAGGCCTCATCTCGAGTGGGGGCATGCACGTGCGCTTTCCTCCCGAGCTGCAGCAGTAGTGTCACGCTTCCTGTCACATGGATCAAGGGATCTGTGGCTTTCCCTCGAGGCTGTCCCTCGAGGCTTTCCCACGAGGCTTTCCCACAGGGCTGTGCCACGTGCCACCTTGGTGTGAGACGATCCTCGGCGTGAAAGACGAGCCGGTGAAGGGAAAAGAGGTTCCTCTGGAATGGACTGAGACATCTGGTGGACTCTTGGAATGGTGGCACGACCCTGAAGTTCCTCTCGCCGTTCCTGTTGAGAGGGCCTCCTCTTGAGATGCGACGGGAACACCGGGAACTCTTTCCCGACGAAGCAGGGAAAGGATCCCACATCTCGAGCTACGAGGCGGAAACGGGGCTCCTCTGGATGTGGGCGGGACCCTCGTGATTCCTCTCGAGTGGAGACGGGTATGTCGGGGAACTTCTTGATTTGCACCAAGGGTGTGAAGGACCCTTTCGAAGTTCCAGAGGGGAGGTGTGATCAGCCTCGAGACGCCTCAGCGGAAATGGGCCTCATCTCGCCTGGAGGGGAGAACCTCCTGGATTTTCTCGAGTTGCGTTAGGTCTTCTTGAGTTACGACGGGGACCTCAGGGACCCGCTCTGGTGGCCTCAGGAAAGGCCAGACCCCATGCGAGTTGCTAGGGGACCCCTCGGGATTCCTCTCCCGTCCATGCCGGGGCCTCAGTCCTTGTGTGGAGTCGGGGCCGGAACCTGAGGATTCCTCTCCAGTGTTGCCATGGATCTTGGGGTGCTTCTGAGTCTCCCCAGGGGAGTCAGGCCTCGTCTCGAGTGGGGGCATGCACGTGCGCTTTCCTCCCGAGCTGCAGCAGTAGTGTCACGCTTCCTGTCACGTGGATCAAGGGATCTGTGGCTTTCCCTCGAGGCTGTCCCTCGAGGCTTTCCCACGAGGCTTTCCCACAGGGCTGTGCCACGTGCCACCTTGGTGTGAGTCGATCCTCGGCGTGAAAGACGAGCCGGTGAATGGAAAAGAGGTTCCACTGGAATGGACTGAGACATCTGGGGGACTCTTGGAATGGTGGCACGACCCTGGAGTTCCTCTCGCCGTTCCTGTTGAGAGGGCCTCCTCTTGAGATGCGACGGGAACGCCGGGAACTCTTTCCCGACGAGGCAGGGAAAGGATCCCTCATCTCGAGCTACGAGGCGGAAAAGGGGCTCCTCTGGATGTGGGCGGGACCCTCGTGATTCCTCTCGAGTGGAGACGGCTAGGTCGGGGAGCTTCTTGATTTGCACCAAGGGTGTGAAGGACCCTTTCGAAGTTCCAGAGGGGAGGTGTGATCAGCCTCGAGACGCCTCAGCGGAAATGGGCCTCATCTCGCCTGGAGGGGAGAACCTCCTGGATTTTCTCGAGTTGCGGCAGGTCTTCTCGAGTTACGACGGGGACCTCAGGGACCCGCTCTGGTGGCCTCAGGAAAGGCCAGTCCCCATGCGAGTTGCTAGGGGACCTCTCGGGATTCCTCTCCCGTCCATGCCGGGGCCTCAGTCCTTGTGTGGAGTCGGGGCCGGAACCTGAGGATTCCTCTCCAGTGTTGCCATGGATCTTGGGGTGCTTCTGAGTCTCCCCAGGGGAGTCAGGCCTCGTCTCGAGTGGGGGCATGCACGTGCGCTTTCCTCCCGAGCTGCAGCAGTAGTGTCACGCTTCCTGTCACGTGGATCAAGGGATCTGTGGCTTTCCCTCGAGGCTGTCCCTCGAGGCTTTCCCACGAGGCTTTCCCACAGGGCTGTGCCACGTGCCACCTTGGTGTGAGTCGATCCTCGGCGTGAAAGACGAGCCGGTGAAGGGAAAAGAGGTTCCTCTGGTATGGACTGAGACATCTGGGGGACTCTTGGAATGGTGGCACGACCCTGGAGTTCCTCTCGCCGTTCCTGTTGAGAGGGCCTCCTCTTGAGATGCGACGGGAACGCCGGGAACTCTTTCCCGACGAAGCAGGGAAAGGATCCCACATCTCGAGCTACGAGGCGGAAACGGGGCTCCTCTGGATGTGGGCGGGACCCTCGTGATTCCTCTCGAGTGGAGACGGGTATGTCGGGGAACTTCTTGATTTGCACCAAGGGTGTGAAGGACCCTTTGGAAGTTCCAGAGGGGAGGTGTGATCAGCCTCGAGACGCCTCAGCGGAAATGGGCCTCATCTCGCCTGGAGGGGAGAACCTCCTGGATTTTCTCGAGTTGCGGCAGGTCTTCTCGAGTTACGACGGGGACCTCAGGGACCCGCTCTTGTGGCCTCAGGAAAGGCCAGTCCCCATGCGAGTTGCTAGTGGACCTCCCGGGATTCCACTCCCGTCCATGCCGGGGCCTCAGTCCTTGTGTGGAGTCGGGGCCGGAACCTGAGGATTCCTCTCCAGTGTTGCCATGGATTTTGGGGTGCTTCTGAGTCTCCCCAGGGGAGTCAGGCCTCGTCTCGAGTGGGGGCATGCACGTGCGCTTTCCTCCCGAGCTGCAGCAGTAGTGTCACGCTTCCTGTCACGTGGATCAAGGGATCTGTGGCTTTCCCTCGAGGCTGTCCCTCGAGGCTTTCCCACGAGGCTTTCCCACAGGGCTGTGCCACGTGCCACCTTGGTGTGAACGATCCTCGGCGTGAAAGACGAGCCGGTGAAGGGAAAAGAGGTTCCTCTGGAATGGACTGAGACATCTGGTGGACTCTTGGAATGTGGCACGACCCTGAAGTTCCTCTCGCCGTTCCTGTTGAGAGGGCCTCCTCTTGAGATGCGACGGGAACGCCGGGAACTCTTTCCCGACGAAGCAGGGAAAGGATCCCACATCTCGAGCTACGAGGCGGAAACGGGGCTCCTCTGGATGTGGGCGGGACCCTCGTGATTCCTCTCGAGTGGAGACGGGTATGTCGGGGAACTTCTTGATTTGCACCAAGGGTGTGAAGGACCCTTTCGAAGTTCCAGAGGGGAGGTGTGATCAGCCTCGAGACGCCTCAGCGGAAATGGGCCTCATCTCGCCTGGAGGGGAGAACCTCCTGGATTTTCTCGAGTTGCGTTAGGTCTTCTTGAGTTACGACGGGGACCTCAGGGACCCGCTCTGGTGGCCTCAGGAAAGGCCAGACCCCATGCGAGTTGCTAGGGGACCCCTCGGGATTCCTCTCCCGTCCATGCCGGGGCCTCAGTCCTTGTGTGGAGTCGGGGCCGGAACCTGAGGATTCCTCTCCAGTGTTGCCATGGATCTTGGGGTGCTTCTGAGTCTCCCCAGGGGAGTCAGGCCTCGTCTCGAGTGGGGGCATGCACGTGCGCTTTCCTCCCGAGCTGCAGCAGTAGTGTCACGCTTCCTGTCACGTGGATCAAGGGATCTGTGGCTTTCCCTCGAGGCTGTCCCTCAAGGCTTTCCCACGAGGCTTTCCCACAGGGCTGTGCCACGTGCCACCTTGGTGTGAGTCGATCCTCGGCGTGAAAGACGAGCCGGTGAAGGGAAAAGAGGTTCCTCTGGAATGGACTGAGACATCTGGGGGACTCTTGGAATGGTGGCACGACCCTGGAGTTCCTCTCGCCGTTCCTGTTGAGAGGGCCTCCTCTTGAGATGCGACGGGAACGCCGGGAACTCTTTCCCGACGAAGCAGGGAAAGGATCCCTCATCTCGAGCTACGAGGCGGAAACGGGGCTCTTCTGGATGTGGGCGGGACCCTCGTGATTCCTCTCGAGTGGAGACGGCTAGGTCGGGGAACTTCTTGATTTGCACCAAGGGTGTGAAGGACCCTTTCGAGGTTCCAGAGGTGAGGTGTGATCAACCTCGAGACGCCTCAGCGGAAATGGGCCTCATCTCGCCTGGAGGGGAGAACCTCCTGGATTTTCTCGAGTTGCGGCAGGTCTTCTCGAGTTACGACGGGGACCTCAGGGACCCGCTCTGGTGGCCTCAGGAAAGGCCAGTCCCCATGCGAGTTGCTAGGGGACCTCTCGGGATTCCTCTCCCGTCCATGCCGGGGCCTCAGTCCTTGTGTGGAGTCGGGGCCGGAACCTGAGGATTCCTCTCCAGTGTTGCCATGGATCTTGGGGTGCTTCTGAGTCTCCCCAGGGGAGTCAGGCCTCGTCTCGAGTGGGGGCATGCACGTGCGCTTTCCTCCCGAGCTGCAGCAGTAGTGTCACGCTTCCTGTCACGTGGATCAAGGGATCTGTGGCTTTCCCTCGAGGCTGTCCCTCGAGGCTTTCCCACGAGGCTTTCCCACAGGGCTGTGCCACGTGCCACCTTGGTGTGAGTCGATCCTCGGCGTGAAAGACGAGCCGGTGAAGGGAAAAGAGGTTCCTCTGGAATGGACTGAGACATCTGGGGGACTCTTGGAATGGTGGCACGACCCTGGAGTTCCTCTCGCCGTTCCTGTTGAGAGGGCCTCCTCTTGAGATGCGACGGGAACGCCGGGAACTCTTTCCCGACGAAGCAGGGAAAGGATCCCTCATCTCGAGCTACGAGGCGGAAACGGGGCTCCTCTGGATGTGGGCGGGACCCTCGTGATTCCTCTCGAGTGGAGACGGGTATGTCGGGGAACTTCTTGATTTGCACCAAGGGTGTGAAGGGCCCTTTCGAAGTTCCGGAGGTGAGGTGTGATCAGCCTCGAGACGCCTCAGCGGAAATAGGCCTCATCTCGCCTGGATGGGAGAACCTCCTGGATGTTCTCCAGTTGCGGCAGGTCTTCTCGAGTTACGACGGGGACCACAGGGACCCGCTCTGGTGGCCTCAGGAAAGGCCAGTCCCCATGCGAGTTGCTAGGGGACCTCTCGGGATTCCTCTCCCGTCCATGCCGGGGCCTCAGTCCTTGTGTGGAGTCGGGGCCGGAACCTGAGGATTCCTCTCCAGTGTTGCCATGGATCTTGGGGTGCTTCTGAGTCTCCCCAGGGGGTCAGGCCTCGTCTCGAGTGGGGGCATGCACGTGCGCTTTCCTCCCGAGCTGCAGCAGTAGTGTCACGCTTCCTGTCACGTGGATCAAGGTATCTGTGGCTTTCCCTCGAGGCTGTCCCTCGAGGCTTTCCCACGAGGCTTTCCCACAGGGCTGTGCCACGTGCCACCTTGGTGTGAGTCGATCCTCGGCGTGAAAGACGAGCCGGTGAAGGGAAAAGAGGTTCCTCTGGAATGGACTGAGACATCTGGGGGACTCTTGGAATGGTGGCACGACCCTGGAGTTCCTCTCGCCGTTCCTGTTGAGAGGGCCTCCTCTTGAGATGCGACGGGAACGCCGGGAACTCTTTCCCGACGAAGCAGGGAAAGGATCCCTCATCTCGAGCTACGAGGCGGAAACGGGGCTCCTCTGGATGTGGGCGGGACCCTCGTGATTCCTCTCGAGTGGAGTCGGGTATGTCGGGGAACTTCTTGATTTGCACCAAGGGTGTGAAGGGCCCTTTCGAAGTTCCAGAGGTGAGGTGTGATCAGCCTCGAGACGCCTCAGAGGAAATGGGCCTCATCTCGCCTGGATGGGAGAACCTCCTGGATGTTCTCCAGGTGCGGCAGGTCTTCTAGAGTTACGACGGGGACCACAGGGACCCGCTCTGGTGGCCTCAGGAAAGGGCAATCCCCATGCGAGTTGCTAGGGGACCTCTCGGGATTCCTCTCCCGTCCATGCCGGGGCCTCAGTCCTTGTGTGGAGTCGGGGCCGGAACCTGAGATTCCTCTCCAGTGTTGCCATGGATCTTGGGGTGCTTCTGAGTCTCCCCAGGGGAGTCAGGCGTCGTCTCGAGTGGGGGCATGCACGTGCGCTTTCCTCCCGAGCTGCAGCAGTAGTGTCACGCTTCCTGTCACGTGGATCAAGGGATCTGTGGCTTTCCCTCGAGGCTGTCCCTCGAGGCTTTCCCACGAGGCTTTCCCACAGGGCTGTGCCACGTGCCACCTTGGTGTGAGTCGATCCTCGGCGTGAAAGACGAGCCGGTGAAGGGAAAAGAGGTTCCTCTGGAATGGACTGAGACATCTGGGGGACTCTTGGAATGGTGGCACGACCCTGGAGTTCCTCTCGCCGTTCCTGTTGAGAGGGCCTCCTCTTGAGATGCGACGGGAACGCCGGGAACTCTTTCCCGACGAAGCAGGGAAAGGATCCCTCATCTCGAGCTAGGAGGCGGAAACGGGGCTCCTCTGGATGTGGGCGGGACCCTCGTGATTCCCCTCGAGTGGAGACGGGTATGTCGGGGAACTTCTTGATTTGCACCAAGGCTGTGAAGGACCCTTTCGAAGTTCCAGAGGGGAGGTGTGATCAGCCTCGAGACGCCTCAGCGGAAATGGGCCTCATCTCGCCTGGAGGGGAGAACCTCCTGGATTTTCTCGAGTTGCGTTAGGTCTTCTTGAGTTACGACGGGGACCTCAAGGACCCGCTCTGGTGGCCTCAGGAAAGGCCAGACCCCATGCGAGTTGCTAGGGGACCCCTCGGGATTCCTCTCCCGTCCATGCCGGGGCCTCAGTCCTTGTGTGGAGTCGGGGCCGGAACCTGAGGATTCCTCTCCAGTGTTGCCATGGATCTTGGGGTGCTTCTGAGTCTCCCCAGGGGAGTCAGGCCTCGTCTCGAGTGGGGGCATGCACGTGCGCTTTCCTCCCGAGCTGCAGCAGTAGTGTCACGCTTCCTGTCACGTGGATCAAGGGATCTGTGGCTTTCCCTCGAGGCTGTCCCTCGAGGCTTTCCCACGAGGCTTTCCCACAGGGCTGTGCCATGTGCCACCTTGGTGTGAGTCGATCCTCGGCGTGAAAGACGAGCCGGTGAAGGGAAAAGAGGTTCCTCTGGAATGGACTGAGACATCTGGGGGACTCTTGGAATGGTGGCACGACCCTGGAGTTCCTCTCGCCGTTCCTGTTGAGAGGGCCTCCTCTTGAGATGCGACGGGAACGCCGGGAACTCTTTCCCGACGAAGCAGGGAAAGGATCCCTCATCTCGAGCTACGAGGCGGAAACGGGGCTCCTCTGGATGTGGGCGGGACCCTCGTGATTCCTCTCGAGTGGAGACGGCTAGGTCGGGGAGCTTCTTGATTTGCACCAAGGGTGTGAAGGACCCTTTCGAAGTTCCAGAGGGGAGGTGTGATCAGCCTCGAGACGCCTCAGCGGAAATGGGCCTCATCTCGCCTGGAGGGGAGAACCTCCTGGATTTTCTCGAGTTGCGGCAGGTCTTCTCGAGTTAAGACGGGGACCTCAGGGACCCGCTCTGGTGGCCTCAGGAAAGGCCAGTCCCCATGCGAGTTGCTAGGGGACCTCTCGGGATTCCTCTCCCGTCCATGCCGGGGCCTCAGTCCTTGTGTGGAGTCGGGGCCGGAACCTGAGGATTCCTCTCCAGTGTTGCCATGGATCTTGGGGTGCTTCTGAGTCTCCCCAGGGGAGTCAGGCCTCGTCTCGAGTGGGGGCATGCACGTGCGCTTTCCTCCCGAGCTGCAGCAGTAGTGTCACGCTTCCTGTCACATGGATCAAGGGATCTGTGGCTTTCCCTCGAGGCTGTCCCTCGATGCTTTCCCACGAGGCTTTCCCACAGGGCTGTGCCACGTGCCACCTTGGTGTGAGACGATCCTCGGCGTGAAAGACGAGCCGGTGAAGGGAAAAGAGGTTCCTCTGGAATGGACTGAGACATCTGGTGGACTCTTGGAATGGTGGCACGACCCTGAAGTTCGTCTCGCCGTTCCTGTTGAGAGGGCCTCCTCTTGAGATGCGACGGGAACGCCGGGAACTCTTTCCCGACGAAGCAGGGAAAGGATCCCACATCTCGAGCTACGAGGCGGAAACGGGGCTCCTCTGGATGTGGGCGGGACCCTCGTGATTCCTCTCGAGTGGAGACGGGTATGTCGGGGAACTTCTTGATTTGCACCAAGGGTGTGAAGGACCCTTTCAAAGTTCCAGAGGGGAGGTGTGATCAGCCTCGAGACGCCTCAGCGGAAATGGGCATCATCTCGCCTGGAGGGGAGAACCTCCTGGATTTTCTCGAGTTGCGGCAGGTCTTCTTGAGTTACGACGGGGACCTCAGGGACCCGCTCTGGTGGCCTCAGGAAAGGCCAGTCCCCATGCGAGTTGCTAGGGGACCCCTCGGGATTCCTCTCCCGTCCATGCCGGGGCCTCAGTCCTTGTGTGGAGTCGGGGCCGGAACCTGAGGATTCCTCTCCAGTGTTGCCATGGACCTTGGGGTGCTTCTGAGTCTCCCCAGGGGAGTCAGGCCTCGTCTCGAGTGGGGGCATGCACGTGCGCTTTCCTCCCGAGCTGCAGCAGTAGTGTCACGCTTCCTGTCACGTGGATCAAGGGATCTGTGGCTTTCCCTCGAGGCTGTCCCTCGAGGCTTTCCCACGAGGCTTTCCCACAGGGCTGTGCCACGTGCCACCTTGGTGTGAGTCGATCCTCGGCGTGAAAGACGAGCCGGTGAAGGGAAAAGAGGTTCCTCTGGAATGGACTGAGACATCTGGGGGACTCTTGGAATGGTGGCACGACCCTGGAGTTCCTCTCGCCGTTCCTGTTGAGAGGGCCTCCTCTTGAGATGCGACGGGAACGCCGGGAACTCTTTCCCGACGAAGCAGGGAAAGGATCCCTCATCTCGAGCTACGAGGCGGAAACGGGGCTCCTCTGGATGTGGGCGGGACCCTCGTGATTCCTCTCGAGTGGAGACGGCTAGGTCGGGGAGCTTCTTGATTTGCACCAAGGGTGTGAAGGACCCTTTCGAAGTTCCAGAGGGGAGGTGTGATCAGCCTCGAGACGCCTCAGCGGAAATGGGCCTCATCTCGCCTGGAGGGGAGAACCTCCTGGATTTTCTCGAGTTGCGGCAGGTCTTCTCGAGTTACGACGGGGACCTCAGGGACCCGCTCTGGTGGCCTCAGGAAAGGCCAGTCCCCATGCGAGTTGCTAGGGGACATCTCGGGATTCCTCTCCCGTCCATGCCGGGGCCTCAGTCCTTGTGTGGAGTCGGGGCCGGAACCTGAGGATTCCTCTCCAGTGTTGCCATGGATCTTGGGGTGCTTCTGAGTCTCCCCAGGGGAGTCAGGCCTCGTCTCGAGTGGGGGCATGCACGTGCGCTTTCCTCCCGAGCTGCAGCAGTAGTGTCACGCTTCCTGTCACATGGATCAAGGGATCTGTGGCTTTCCCTCGAGGCTGTCCCTCGAGGCTTTCCCACGAGGCTTTCCCACAGGGCTGTGCCACGTGCCACCTTGGTGTGAGACGATCCTCGGCGTGAAAGACGAGCCGGTGAAGGGAAAAGAGGTTCCTCTGGAATGGACTGAGACATCTGGTGGACTCTTGGAATGGTGGCACGACCCTGAAGTTCGTCTCGCCGTTCCTGTTGAGAGGGCCTCCTCTTGAGATGCGACGGGAACGCCGGGAACTCTTTCCCGACGAAGCAGGGAAAGGATCCCTCATCTCGAGCTACGAGGCGGAAACGGGGCTCCTCTGGATGTGGGCGGGACCCTCGTGATTCCTCTCGAGTGGAGACGGGTATGTCGGGGAACTTCTTGATTTGCACCAAGGGTGTGAAGGACCCTTTCGAAGTTCCAGAGGGGAGGTGTGATCAGCCTCGAGACGCCTCAGCGGAAATGGGGCTCATCTCGCCTGGAGGGGAGAACCTCCTGGATTTTCTCGAGTTGCGGCAGGTCTTCTTGAGTTACGACGGGGACCTCAGGGACCCGCTCTGGTGGCCTCAGGAAAGGCCAGACCCCATGCGAGTTGCTAGGGGACCCCTCGGGATTCCTCTCCCGTCCATGCCGGGGCCTCAGTCCTTGGGTGGAGTCGGGGCCGGAACCTGAGGATTCCTCTCCAGTGTTGCCATGGACCTTGGGGTGCTTCTGAGTCTCCCCAGGGGAGTCAGGCCTCGTCTCGTGTGGGGGCATGCACGTGCGCTTTCCTCCCGAGCTGCAGCAGTAGTGTCACGCTTCCTGTCACGTGGATCAAGGGATCTGTGGCTTTCCCTCGAGGCTGTCCCTCGAGGCTTTCCCACGAGGCTTTCCCACAGGGCTGTGCCACGTGCCACCTTGGTGTGAGTCGATCCTCGGCGTGAAAGACGAGCCGGTGAAGGGAAAAGAGGTTCCTCTGGAATGGACTGAGACATCTGGGGGACTCTTGGAATGGTGGCACGACCCTGGAGTTCCTCTCGCCGTTCCTGTTGAGAGGGCCTCCTCTTGAGATGCGACGGGAACGCCGGGAACTCTTTCCCGACGAAGCAGGGAAAGGATCCCTCATCTCGAGCTACGAGGCGGAAACGGGGCTCTTCCGGATGTGGGCGGGACCCTCGTGATTCCTCTTGAGTGGAGACGGCTAGGTCGGGGAACTTCTTGATTTGCACCAAGGGTGTGAAGGACCCTTTCGAGGTTCCAGAGGTGAGGTGTGATCAGCCTCGAGACGCCTCAGCGGAAATGGGCCTCATCTCGCCTGGAGGGGAGAACCTCCTGGATTTTCTCGAGTTGCGGCAGGTCTTCTCGAGTTACGACGGGGACCTCAGGGACCAGCTCTGGTGGCCTCAGGAAAGGCCAGTCCCCATGCGAGTTGCTAGGGGACCTCTCGGGATTCCTCTCCCGTCCATGCCGGGGCCTCAGTCCTTGTGTGGAGTCGGGGCCGGAACCTGAGGATTCCTCTCCAGTGTTGCCATGGATCTTGGGGTGCTTCTGAGTCTCCCCAGGGGAGTCAGGCCTCGTCTCGAGTGGGGGCATGCACGTGCGCTTTCCTCCCGAGCTGCAGCAGTAGTGTCACGCTTCCTGTCACGTGGATCAAGGGATCTGTGGCTTTCCCTCGAGGCTGTCCCTCGAGGCTTTCCCACGAGGCTTTCCCACAGGGCTGTGCCACGTGCCACCTTGGTGTGAGTCTATCCTCGGCGTGAAAGACGAGCCGGTGAAGGGAAAAGAGGTTCCTCTGGAATGGACTGAGACATCTGGGGGACTCTTGGAATGGTGGCACGACCCTGGAGTTCCTCTCGCCGTTCCTGTTGAGAGGGCCTCCTCTTGAGATGCGACGGGAACGCCGGGAACTCTTTCCCGACGAAGCAGGAAAGGATCCCTCATCTCGAGCTACGAGGCGGAAACGGGGCTCCTCTGGATATGGGCGGGACCCTCGTGATTCCTCTCGAGTGGAGACGGGTATGTCGGGGAACTTCTTGATTTGCACCAAGGGTGTGAAGGACCCTTTCGAAGTTCGGAGGTGAGGTGTGATCAGCCTCGAGACGCCTCAGCGGAAATAGGCCTCATCTCGCCTGGATGGGAGAACCTCCTGGATGTTCTCCAGTTGCGGCAGGTCTTCTCGAGTTACGACGGGGACCACAGGGACCCGCTCTGGTGGCCTCAGGAAAGGCCAGTCCCCATGCGAGTTGCTAGGGGACCTCTCGGGATTCCTCTCCCGTCCATGCCGGGGCCTCAGTCCTTGTGTGGAGTCGGGGCCGGAACCTGAGGATTCCTCTCCAGTGTTGCCTTGGATCTTGGGGTGCTTCTGAGTCTCCCCAGGGGGTCAGGCCTCGTCTCGAGTGGGGGCATGCACGTGCGCTTTCCTCCCGAGCTGCAGCAGTAGTGTCACGCTTCCTGTCACGTGGATCAAGGGATCTGTGGCTTTCCCTCGAGGCTGTCCCTCGAGGCTTTCCCACGAGGCTTTCCCACAGGGCTGTGCCACGTGCCACCTTGGTGTGAGTCGATCCTCGGCGTGAAAGACGAGCCGGTGAAGGGAAAAGAGGTTCCTCTGGAATGGACTGAGACATCTGGGGGACTCTTGGAATGGTGGCACGACCCTGGAGTTCCTCTCGCCGTTCCTGTTGAGAGGGCCTCCTCTTGAGATGCGACGGGAACGCCGGGAACTCTTTCCCGACGAAGCAGGGAAAGGATCCCACATCTCGAGCTACGAGGCGGAAACGGGGCTCCTCTGGATCTGGGCGGGACCCTCGTGATTCCTCTCGAGTGGAGACGGGTATGTCGGGGAACTTCTTGATTTGCACCAAGGGTGTGAAGGACCCTTTCGAAGTTCCAGAGGGGAGGTGTGATCAGCCTCGAGACGCCTCAGCGGAAATGGGCCTCATCTCGCCTGGAGGGGAGAACCTCCTGGATTTTCTCGAGTTGCGTTAGGTCTTCTTGAGGTACGACGGGGACCTCAGGGACCCGCTCTGGTGGCCTCAGGAAAGGCCAGACCCCATGCGAGTTGCTAGGGGACCCCTCGGGATTCCTCTCCCGTCCATGCCGGGGCCTCAGTCCTTGTGTGGAGTCGGGGCCGGAACCTGAGGATTCCTCTCCAGTGTTGCCATGGATCTTGGGGTGCTTCTGAGTCTCGCCAGGGGAGTCAGGCCTCGTCTCGAGTGGGGGCATGCACGTGCGCTTTCCTCCCGAGCTGCAGCAGTAGTGTCACGCTTCCTGTCACGTGGATCAAGGGATCTGTGGCTTTCCCTCGAGGCTGTCCCTCGAGGCTTTCCCACGAGGCTTTCCCACAGGGCTGTGCCACGTGCCACCTTGGTGTGAGTCGATCCTCGGCGTGAAAGACGAGCCGGTGAAGGGAAAAGAGGTTCCTCTGGAATGGACTGAGACATCTGGGGGACTCTTGGAATGGTGGCACGACCCTGGAGTTCCTCTCGCCGTTCCTGTTGAGAGGGCCTCCTCTTGAGATGCGACGGGAACGCCGGGAACTCTTTCCCGACGAAGCAGGGAAAGGATCCCTCATCTCGAGCTACGAGGCGGAAACGGGGCTCTTCTGGATGTGGGCGGGACCCTCGTGATTCCTCTCGAGTGGAGACGGCTAGGTCGGGGAACTTCTTGATTTGCACCAAGGGTGTGAAGGACCCTTTCGAGGTTCCAGAGGTGAGGTGTGATCAGCCTCGAGACGCCTCAGCGGAAATGGGCCTCATCTCGCCTGGAGGGGAGAACCTCCTGGATTTTCTCGAGTTGCGGCAGGTCTTCTCGAGTTACGACGGGGACCTCAGGGACCCGCTCTGGTGGCCTCAGGAAAGGCCAGTCCCCATGCGAGTTGCTAGGGGACCTCTCGGGATTCCTCTCCCGTCCATGCCGGGGCCTCAGTCCTTGTGTGGAGTCGGGGCCGGAACCTGAGGATTCCTCTCCAGTGTTGCCATGGATCTTGGGGTGCTTCTGAGTCTCCCCAGGGGGTCAGGCCTCGTCTCGAGTGGGGGCATGCACGTGCGCTTTCCTCCCGAGCTGCAGCAGTAGTGTCACGCTTCCTGTCACGTGGATCAAGGGATCTGTGGCTTTCCCTCGAGGCTGTCCCTCGAGGCTTTCCCACGAGGCTTTCCCACAGGGCTGTGCCACGTGCCACCTTGGTGTGAGTCGATCCTCGGCGTGAAAGACGAGCCGGTGAAGGGAAAAGAGGTTCCTCTGGAATGGACTGAGACATCTGGGGGACTCTTGGAATGGTGGCACGACCCTGGAGTTCCTCTCGCCGTTCCTGTTGAGAGGGCCTCCTCTTGAGATGCGACGGGAACGCCGGGAACTCTTTCCCGACGAAGCAGGGAAAGGATCCCTCATCTCGAGCTACGAGGCGGAAACGGGGCTCCTCTGGATGTGGGTGGGACCCTCGTGATTCCTCTCGAGTGGAGACGGGTATGTCGGGGAACTTCTTGATTTGCACCAAGGCTGTGAAGGGCCCTTTCGAAGTTCCAGAGGTGAGGTGTGATCAGCCTCGAGATGCCTCAGAGGAAATGGGCCTCATCTCGCCTGGATGGGAGAACCTCCTGGATGTTCTCCAGGTGCGGCAGGTCTTCTCGAGTTACGACGGGGACCACAGGGACCCGCTCTGGTGGCCTCAGGAAAGGCCAATCCCCATGCGAGTTGCTAGGGGACCTCTCGGGATTCCTCTCCCGTCCATGCCGGGGCCTCAGTCCTTGTGTGGAGTCGGGGCCGGAACCTGAGGATTCCTCTCCAGTGTTGCCATGGATCTTGGGGTGCTTCTGAGTCTCCCCAGGGGAGTCAGGCGTCGTCTCGAGTGGGAGCATGCACGTGCGCTTTCCTCCTGAGCTGCAGCAGTAGTGTCACGCTTCCTGTCACGTGGATCAAGGGATCTGTGGCTTTCCCTCGAGGCTGTCCCTCGAGGCTTTCCCACGAGGCTTTCCCACAGGGCTGTGCCACGTGCCACCTTGGTGTGAGTCGATCCTCGGCGTGAAAGACGAGCCGGTGAAGGGAAAAGAGGTTCCTCTGGAATGGACTGAGACATCTGGGGGACTCTTGGAATGGTGGCACGACCCTGGAGTTCCTCTCGCCGTTCCTGTTGAGAGGGCCTCCTCTTGAGATGCGACGGGAACGCCGGGAACTCTTTCCCGACGAAGCAGGGAAAGGATCCCTCATCTCGAGCTACGAGGCGGAAACGGGGCTCCTCTGGATGTGGGCGGGACCCTCGTGATTCCCCTCGAGTGGAGACGGGTATGTCGGGGAACTTCTTGATTTGCACCAAGGGTGTGAAGGAGCCTTTCGAAGTTCCAGACGTGAGGTGTGATCAGCCTCGAGACGCCTCAGCGGAAATGGGCCTCATCTCGCCTGGAGGGGAGAACCTCCTGGATTATCTCGAGTTGCGGCAGGTCTTCTCGAGTTACGACGGGGACCTCAGGGACCCGCTCTGGTGGCCTCAGGAAAGGCCAGTCCCCATGCGAGTTGCTAGGGGACCTCTCGGGATTCCTCTCCATCCATGCCGGGGCCTCAGTCCTTGTGTGGAGTCGGGGCCTGAACCTGAGGATTCCTCTCCAGTGTTGCCATGGATCTTGGGGTGCTTCTGAGTCTCCCCAGGGAAGTCAGGCCTCGTCTCGAGTGGGGGCATGCACGTGCGCTTTCCTCCCGAGCTGCAGCAGTAGTGTCACGCTTCCTGTCACGTGGATCAAGGGATCTGTGGCTTTCCCTCGAGGCTGTCCCTCGAGGCTTTCCCACGAGGCTTTCCCACAGGGCTGTGCCACGTGCCACCTTGGTGTGAGTCGATCCTCGGCGTGAAAGACGAGCCGGTGAAGGGAAAAGAGGTTCCTCTGGAATGGACTGAGACATCTGGGGGACTCTTGGAATGGTGGCACGACCCTGGAGTTCCTCTCGCCGTTCCTGTTGAGAGGGCCTCCTCTTGAGATGCGACGGGAACGCCGGGAACTCTTTCCCGACGAAGCAGGGAAAGGATCCCACATCTCGAGCTACGAGGCGGAAACGGGGCTCCTCTGGATGTGGGCGGGACCCTCGTGATTCCTCTCGAGTGGAGACGGGTATGTCGGGGAACTTCTTGATTTGCACCAAGGGTGTGAAGGACCCTTTCGAAGTTCCAGAGGGGAGGTGTGATCAGCCTCGAGACGCCTCAGCGGAAATGGGCCTCATCTCGCCTGGAGGGGAGAACCTCCTGGATTTTCTCGAGTTGCGTTAGGTCTTCTTGAGTTACGACGGGGACCTCAGGGACCCGCTCTGGTGGCCTCAGGAAAGGCCAGACCCCATGCGAGTTGCTAGGGGACCCCTCGGGATTCCTCTCCCGTCCATGCCGGGGCCTCAGTCCTTGTGTGGAGTCGGGGCCGGAACCTGAGGATTCCTCTCCAGTGTTGCCATGGATCTTGGGGTGCTTCTGAGTCTCGCCAGGGGAGTCAGGCCTCGTCTCGAGTGGGGGCATGCACGTGCGCTTTCCTCCCGAGCTGCAGCAGTAGTGTCACGCTTCCTGTCACGTGGATCAAGGGATCTGTGGCTTTCCCTCGAGGCTGTCCCTCGAGGCTTTCCCACGAGGCTTTCCCACAGGGCTGTGCCACGTGCCACCTTGGTGTGAGTCGATCCTCGGCGTGAAAGACGAGCCGGTGAAGGGAAAAGAGGTTCCTCTGGAATGGACTGAGACATCTGGGGGACTCTTGGAATGGTGGCACGACCCTGGAGTTCCTCTCGCCGTTCCTGTTGAGAGGGCCTCCTCTTGAGATGCGACGGGAACGCCGGGAACTCTTTCCCGACGAAGCAGGGAAAGGATCCCTCATCTCGAGCTACGAGGCGGAAACGGGGCTCTTCTGGATGTGGGCGGGACCCTCGTGATTCCTCTCGAGTGGAGACGGCTAGGTCGGGGAACTTCTTGATTTGCACCAAGGGTGTGAAGGACCCTTTCGAGGTTCCAGAGGTGAGGTGTGATCAGCCTCGAGACGCCTCAGCGGAAATGGGCCTCATCTCGCCTGGAGGGGAGAACCTCCTGGATTTTCTCGAGTTGCGGCAGGTCTTCTCGAGTTACGACGGGGACCTCAGGGACCCGCTCTGGTGGCCTCAGGAAAGGCCAGTCCCCATGCGAGTTGCTAGGGGACCTCTCGGGATTCCTCTCCCGTCCATGCCGGGGCCTCAGTCCTTGTGTGGAGTCGGGGCCGGAACCTGAGGATTCCTCTCCAGTGTTGCCATGGATCTTGGGGTGCTTCTGAGTCTCCCCAGGGGGTCAGGCCTCGTCTCGAGTGGGGGCATGCACGTGCGCTTTCCTCCCGAGCTGCAGCAGTAGTGTCACGCTTCCTGTCACGTGGATCAAGGGATCTGTGGCTTTCCCTCGAGGCTGTCCCTCGAGGCTTTCCCACGAGGCTTTCCCACAGGGCTGTGCCACGTGCCACCTTGGTGTGAGTCGATCCTCGGCGTGAAAGACGAGCCGGTGAAGGGAAAAGAGGTTCCTCTGGAATGGACTGAGACATCTGGGGGACTCTTGGAATGGTGGCACGACCCTGGAGTTCCTCTCGCCGTTCCTGTTGAGAGGGCCTCCTCTTGAGATGCGACGGGAACGCCGGGAACTCTTTCCCGACGAAGCAGGGAAAGGATCCCTCATCTCGAGCTACGAGGCGGAAACGGGGCTCCTCTGGATGTGGGCGGGACCCTCGTGATTCCTCTCGAGTGGAGACGGGTATGTCGGGGAACTTCTTGATTTGCACCAAGGCTGTGAAGGGCCCTTTCGAAGTTCCAGAGGTGAGGTGTGATCAGCCTCGAGATGCCTCAGAGGAAATGGGCCTCATCTCGCCTGGATGGGAGAACCTCCTGGATGTTCTCCAGGTGCGGCAGGTCTTCTCGAGTTACGACGGGGACCTCAGGGACCCGCTCTGGTGGCCTCAGGAAAGGCCAGTCCCCATGCGAGTTACTAGGGGACCTCTCGGGATTCCTCTCCCGTCCATGCCGGGGCCTCAGTCCTTGTGTGGAGTCGGGGCCTGAACCTGAGGATTCCTCTCCAGTGTTGCCATGGATCTTGGGGTGCTTCTGAGTCTCCCCAGGGAAGTCAGGCCTCGTCTCGAGTGGGGGCATGCACGTGCGCTTTCCTCCCGAGCTGCAGCAGTAGTGTCACGCTTCCTGTCACGTGGATCAAGGGATCTGTGGCTTTCCCTCGAGGCTGTCCCTCGAGGCTTTCCCACGAGGCTTTCCCACAGGGCTGTGCCACGTGCCACCTTGGTGTGAGTCGATCCTCGGCGTGAAAGACGAGCCGGTGAAGGGAAAAGAGGTTCCTCTGGAATGGACTGAGACATCTGGGGGACTCTTGGAATGGTGGCACGACCCTGGAGTTCCTCTCGCCGTTCCTGTTGAGAGGGCCTCCTCTTGAGATGCGACGGGAACGCCGGGAACTCTTTCCCGACGAAGCAGGGAAAGGATCCCTCATCTCGAGCTACGAGGCGGAAACGGGGCTCCTCTGGATGTGGGCGGGACCCTCGTGATTCCTCTCGAGTGGAGACGGGTATGTCGGGGAACTTCTTGATTTGCACCAAGGGTGTGAAGGACCCTTTCGAAGTTCCAGAGGGGAGGTGTGATCAGCCTCGAGACGCCTCAGCGGAAATGGGGCTCATCTCGCCTGCAGGGGAGAACCTCCTGGATTTTCTCGAGTTGCGGCAGGTCTTCTTGAGTTACGACGGGGACCTCAGGGACCCGCTCTGGTGGCCTCAGGAAAGGCCAGACCCCATGCGAGTTGCTAGGGGACCCCTCGGGATTCCTCTCCCGTCCATGCCGGGGCCTCAGTCCTTGGGTGGAGTCGGGGCTGGAACCTGAGGATTCCTCTCCAGTGTTGCCATGGACCTTGGGGTGCTTCTGAGTCTCCCCAGGGGAGTCAGGCCTCGTCTCGTGTGGGGGCATGCACGTGCGCTTTCCTCCCGAGCTGCAGCAGTAGTGTCACGCTTCCTGTCACGTGGATCAAGGGATCTGTGGCTTTCCCTCGAGGCTGTCCCTCGAGGCTTTCCCACGAGGCTTTCCCACAGGGCTGTGCCACGTGCCACCTTGGTGTGAGTCGATCCTCGGCGTGAAAGACGAGCCGGTGAAGGGAAAAGAGGTTCCTCTGGAATGGACTGAGACATCTGGGGGACTCTTGGAATGGTGGCACGACCCTGGAGTTCCTCTCGCCGTTCCTGTTGAGAGGGCCTCCTCTTGAGATGCGACGGGAACGCCGGGAACTCTTTCCCGACGAAGCAGGGAAAGGATCCCTCATCTCGAGCTACGAGGCGGAAACGGGGCTCTTCCGGATGTGGGCGGGACCCTCGTGATTCCTCTTGAGTGGAGACGGCTAGGTCGGGAAACTTCTTGATTTGCACCAAGGGTGTGAAGGACCCTTTCGAGGTTCCAGAGGTGAGGTGTGATCAGCCTCGAGACGCCTCAGCGGAAATGGGCCTCATCTCGCCTGGAGGGGAGAACCTCCTGGATTTTCTCGAGTTGCGGCAGGTCTTCTCGAGTTACGACGGGGACCTCAGGGACCAGCTCTGGTGGCCTCAGGAAAGGCCAGTCCCCATGCGAGTTGCTAGGGGACCTCTCGGGATTCCTCTCCCGTCCATGCCGGGGCCTCAGTCCTTGTGTGGAGTCGGGGCCGGAACCTGAGGATTCCTCTCCAGTGTTGCCATGGATCTTGGGGTGCTTCTGAGTCTCCCCAGGGGAGTCAGGCCTCGTCTCGAGTGGGGGCATGCACGTGCGCTTTCCTCCCGAGCTGCAGCAGTAGTGTCACGCTTCCTGTCACGTGGATCAAGGGATCTGTGGCTTTCCCTCGAGGCTGTCCCTCGAGGCTTTCCCACGAGGCTTTCCCACAGGGCTGTGCCACGTGCCACCTTGGTGTGAGTCTATCCTCGGCGTGAAAGACGAGCCGGTGAAGGGAAAAGAGGTTCCTCTGGAATGGACTGAGACATCTGGGGGACTCTTGGAATGGTGGCACGACCCTGGAGTTCCTCTCGCCGTTCCTGTTGAGAGGGCCTCCTCTTGAGATGCGACGGGAACGCCGGGAACTCTTTCCCGACGAAGCAGGAAAGGATCCCTCATCTCGAGCTACGAGGCGGAAACGGGGCTCCTCTGGATATGGGCGGGACCCTCGTGATTCCTCTCGAGTGGAGACGGGTATGTCGGGGAACTTCTTGATTTGCACCAAGGGTGTGAAGGACCCTTTCGAAGTTCCGGAGGTGAGGTGTGATCAGCCTCGAGACGCCTCAGCGGAAATAGGCCTCATCTCGCCTGGATGGGAGAACCTCCTGGATGTTCTCCAGTTGCGGCAGGTCTTCTCGAGTTACGACGGGGACCACAGGGACCCGCTCTGGTGGCCTCAGGAAAGGCCAGTCCCCATGCGAGTTGCTAGGGGACCTCTCGGGATTCCTCTCCCGTCCATGCCGGGGCCTCAGTCCTTGTGTGGAGTCGGGGCCGGAACCTGAGGATTCCTCTCCAGTGTTGCCTTGGATCTTGGGGTGCTTCTGAGTCTCCCCAGGGGGTCAGGCCTCGTCTCGAGTGGGGGCATGCACGTGCGCTTTCCTCCCGAGCTGCAGCAGTAGTGTCACGCTTCCTGTCACGTGGATCAAGGGATCTGTGGCTTTCCCTCGAGGCTGTCCCTCGAGGCTTTCCCACGAGGCTTTCCCACAGGGCTGTGCCACGTGCCACCTTGGTGTGAGTCGATCCTCGGCGTGAAAGACGAGCCGGTGAAGGGAAAAGAGGTTCCTCTGGAATGGACTGAGACATCTGGGGGACTCTTGGAATGGTGGCACGACCCTGGAGTTCCTCTCGCCGTTCCTGTTGAGAGGGCCTCCTCTTGAGATGCGACGGGAACGCCGGGAACTCTTTCCCGACGAAGCAGGGAAAGGATCCCACATCTCGAGCTACGAGGCGGAAACGGGGCTCCTCTGGATGTGGGCGGGACCCTCGTGATTCCTCTCGAGTGGAGACGGGTATGTCGGGGAACTTCTTGATTTGCACCAAGGGTGTGAAGGACC
Organism: Budorcas taxicolor; assembly: GCF_023091745.1. Taxonomy (NCBI): domain Eukaryota; kingdom Metazoa; phylum Chordata; class Mammalia; order Artiodactyla; family Bovidae; genus Budorcas; species Budorcas taxicolor. The sequence continues at coordinate 377,282 of NW_026292727.1, forward strand.
CTTTCGAAGTTCCAGAGGGGAGGTGTGATCAGCCTCGAGACGCCTCAGCGGAAATGGGCCTCATCTCGCCTGGAGGGGAGAACCTCCTGGATTTTCTCGAGTTGCGTTAGGTCTTCTTGAGTTACGACGGGGACCTCAGGGACCCGCTCTGGTGGCCTCAGGAAAGGCCAGACCCCATGCGAGTTGCTAGGGGACCCCTCGGGATTCCTCTCCCGTCCATGCCGGGGCCTCAGTCCTTGTGTGGAGTCGGGGCCGGAACCTGAGGATTCCTCTCCAGTGTTGCCATGGATCTTGGGGTGCTTCTGAGTCTCGCCAGGGGAGTCAGGCCTCGTCTCGAGTGGGGGCATGCACGTGCGCTTTCCTCCCGAGCTGCAGCAGTAGTGTCACGCTTCCTGTCACGTGGATCAAGGGATCTGTGGCTTTCCCTCGAGGCTGTCCCTCGAGGCTTTCCCACGAGGCTTTCCCACAGGGCTGTGCCACGTGCCACCTTGGTGTGAGTCGATCCTCGGCGTGAAAGACGAGCCGGTGAAGGGAAAAGAGGTTCCTCTGGAATGGACTGAGACATCTGGGGGACTCTTGGAATGGTGGCACGACCCTGGAGTTCCTCTCGCCGTTCCTGTTGAGAGGGCCTCCTCTTGAGATGCGACGGGAACGCCGGGAACTCTTTCCCGACGAAGCAGGGAAAGGATCCCTCATCTCGAGCTACGAGGCGGAAACGGGGCTCTTCTGGATGTGGGCGGGACCCTCGTGATTCCTCTCGAGTGGAGACGGCTAGGTCGGGGAACTTCTTGATTTGCACCAAGGGTGTGAAGGACCCTTTCGAGGTTCCAGAGGTGAGGTGTGATCAGCCTCGAGACGCCTCAGCGGAAATGGGCCTCATCTCGCCTGGAGGGGAGAACCTCCTGGATTTTCTCGAGTTGCGGCAGGTCTTCTCGAGTTACGACGGGGACCTCAGGGACCCGCTCTGGTGGCCTCAGGAAAGGCCAGTCCCCATGCGAGTTGCTAGGGGACCTCTCGGGATTCCTCTCCCGTCCATGCCGGGGCCTCAGTCCTTGTGTGGAGTCGGGGCCGGAACCTGAGGATTCCTCTCCAGTGTTGCCATGGATCTTGGGGTGCTTCTGAGTCTCCCCAGGGGGTCAGGCCTCGTCTCGAGTGGGGGCATGCACGTGCGCTTTCCTCCCGAGCTGCAGCAGTAGTGTCACGCTTCCTGTCACGTGGATCAAGGGATCTGTGGCTTTCCCTCGAGGCTGTCCCTCGAGGCTTTCCCACGAGGCTTTCCCACAGGGCTGTGCCACGTGCCACCTTGGTGTGAGTCGATCCTCGGCGTGAAAGACGAGCCGGTGAAGGGAAAAGAGGTTCCTCTGGAATGGACTGAGACATCTGGGGGACTCTTGGAATGGTGGCACGACCCTGGAGTTCCTCTCGCCGTTCCTGTTGAGAGGGCCTCCTCTTGAGATGCGACGGGAACGCCGGGAACTCTTTCCCGACGAAGCAGGGAAAGGATCCCTCATCTCGAGCTACGAGGCGGAAACGGGGCTCCTCTGGATGTGGGTGGGACCCTCGTGATTCCTCTCGAGTGGAGACGGGTATGTCGGGGAACTTCTTGATTTGCACCAAGGCTGTGAAGGGCCCTTTCGAAGTTCCAGAGGTGAGGTGTGATCAGCCTCGAGATGCCTCAGAGGAAATGGGCCTCATCTCGCCTGGATGGGAGAACCTCCTGGATGTTCTCCAGGTGCGGCAGGTCTTCTCGAGTTACGACGGGGACCACAGGGACCCGCTCTGGTGGCCTCAGGAAAGGCCAATCCCCATGCGAGTTGCTAGGGGACCTCTCGGGATTCCTCTCCCGTCCATGCCGGGGCCTCAGTCCTTGTGTGGAGTCGGGGCCGGAACCTGAGGATTCCTCTCCAGTGTTGCCATGGATCTTGGGGTGCTTCTGAGTCTCCCCAGGGGAGTCAGGCGTCGTCTCGAGTGGGAGCATGCACGTGCGCTTTCCTCCTGAGCTGCAGCAGTAGTGTCACGCTTCCTGTCACGTGGATCAAGGGATCTGTGGCTTTCCCTCGAGGCTGTCCCTCGAGGCTTTCCCACGAGGCTTTCCCACAGGGCTGTGCCACGTGCCACCTTGGTGTGAGTCGATCCTCGGCCTGAAAGACGAGCCGGTGAAGGGAAAAGAGGTTCCTCTGGAATGGACTGAGACATCTGGGGGACTCTTGGAATGGTGGCACGACCCTGGAGTTCCTCTCGCCGTTCCTGTTGAGAGGGCCTCCTCTTGAGATGCGACGGGAACGCCGGGAACTCTTTCCCGACGAAGCAGGGAAAGGATCCCTCATCTCGAGCTACGAGGCGGAAACGGGGCTCCTCTGGATGTGGGCGGGACCCTCGTGATTCCCCTCGAGTGGAGACGGGTATGTCGGGGAACTTCTTGATTTGCACCAAGGGTGTGAAGGAGCCTTTCGAAGTTCCAGACGTGAGGTGTGATCAGCCTCGAGACGCCTCAGCGGAAATGGGCCTCATCTCGCCTGGAGGGGAGAACCTCCTGGATTATCTCGAGTTGCGGCAGGTCTTCTCGAGTTACGACGGGGACCTCAGGGACCCGCTCTGGTGGCCTCAGGAAAGGCCAGTCCCCATGCGAGTTGCTAGGGGACCTCTCGGGATTCCTCTCCATCCATGCCGGGGCCTCAGTCCTTGTGTGGAGTCGGGGCCTGAACCTGAGGATTCCTCTCCAGTGTTGCCATGGATCTTGGGGTGCTTCTGAGTCTCCCCAGGGAAGTCAGGCCTCGTCTCGAGTGGGGGCATGCACGTGCGCTTTCCTCCCGAGCTGCAGCAGTAGTGTCACGCTTCCTGTCACGTGGATCAAGGGATCTGTGGCTTTCCCTCGAGGCTGTCCCTCGAGGCTTTCCCACGAGGCTTTCCCACAGGGCTGTGCCACGTGCCACCTTGGTGTGAGTCGATCCTCGGCGTGAAAGACGAGCCGGTGAAGGGAAAAGAGGTTCCTCTGGAATGGACTGAGACATCTGGGGGACTCTTGGAATGGTGGCACGACCCTGGAGTTCCTCTCGCCGTTCCTGTTGAGAGGGCCTCCTCTTGAGATGCGACGGGAACGCCGGGAACTCTTTCCCGACGAAGCAGGGAAAGGATCCCACATCTCGAGCTACGAGGCGGAAACTGGGCTCCTCTGGATGTGGGCGGGACCCTCGTGATTCCTCTCGAGTGGAGACGGGTATGTCGGGGAACTTCTTGATTTGCACCAAGGGTGTGAAGGACCCTTTCGAAGTTCCAGAGGGGAGGTGTGATCAGCCTCGAGACGCCTCAGCGGAAATGGGCCTCATCTCGCCTGGAGGGGAGAACCTCCTGGATTTTCTCGAGTTGCGTTAGGTCTTCTTGAGTTACGACGGGGACCTCAGGGACCCGCTCTGGTGGCCTCAGGAAAGGCCAGACCCCATGCGAGTTGCTAGGGGACCCCTCGGGATTCCTCTCCCGTCCATGCCGGGGCCTCAGTCCTTGTGTGGAGTCGGGGCCGGAACCTGAGGATTCCTCTCCAGTGTTGCCATGGATCTTGGGGTGCTTCTGAGTCTCGCCAGGGGAGTCAGGCCTCGTCTCGAGTGGGGGCATGCACGTGCGCTTTCCTCCCGAGCTGCAGCAGTAGTGTCACGCTTCCTGTCACGTGGATCAAGGGATCTGTGGCTTTCCCTCGAGGCTGTCCCTCGAGGCTTTCCCACGAGGCTTTCCCACAGGGCTGTGCCACGTGCCACCTTGGTGTGAGTCGATCCTCGGCGTGAAAGACGAGCCGGTGAAGGGAAAAGAGGTTCCTCTGGAATGGACTGAGACATCTGGGGGACTCTTGGAATGGTGGCACGACCCTGGAGTTCCTCTCGCCGTTCCTGTTGAGAGGGCCTCCTCTTGAGATGCGACGGGAACGCCGGGAACTCTTTCCCGACGAAGCAGGGAAAGGATCACACATCTCGAGCTACGAGGCGGAAACTGGGCTCCTCTGGATGTGGGCGGGACCCTCGTGATTCCTCTCGAGTGGAGACGGGTATGTCGGGGAACTTCTTGATTTGCACCAAGGGTGTGAAGGACCCTTTCGAAGTTCCAGAGGGGAGGTGTGATCAGCCTCGAGACGCCTCAGCGGAAATGGGCCTCATCTCGCCTGGAGGGGAGAACCTCCTGGATTTTCTCGAGTTGCGTTAGGTCTTCTTGAGTTACGACGGGGACCTCAGGGACCCGCTCTTGTGGCCTCAGGAAAGGCCAGACCCCATGCGAGTTGCTAGGGGACCCCTCGGGATTCCTCTCCCGTCCATGCCGGGGCCTCAGTCCTTGTGTGGAGTCGGGGCCGGAACCTGAGGATTCCTCTCCAGTGTTGCCATGGATCTTGGGGTGCTTCTGAGTCTCGCCAGGGGAGTCAGGCCTCGTCTCGAGTGGGGGCATGCACGTGCGCTTTCCTCCCGAGCTGCAGCAGTAGTGTCACGCTTCCTGTCACGTGGATCAAGGGATCTGTGGCTTTCCCTCGAGGCTGTCCCTCGAGGCTTTCCCACGAGGCTTTCCCACAGGGCTGTGCCACGTGCCACCTTGGTGTGAGTCGATCCTCGGCGTGAAAGACGAGCCGGTGAAGGGAAAAGAGGTTCCTCTGGAATGGACTGAGACATCTGGGGGACTCTTGGAATGGTGGCACGACCCTGGAGTTCCTCTCGCCGTTCCTGTTGAGAGGGCCTCCTCTTGAGATGCGACGGGAACGCCGGGAACTCTTTCCCGACGAAGCAGGGAAAGGATCCCTCATCTCGAGCTACGAGGCGGAAACGGGGCTCTTCTGGATGTGGGCGGGACCCTCGTGATTCCTCTCGAGTGGAGACGGCTAGGTCGGGGAACTTCTTGATTTGCACCAAGGGTGTGAAGGACCCTTTCGAGGTTCCAGAGGTGAGGTGTGATCAGCCTCGAGACGCCTCAGCGGAAATGGGCCTCATCTCGCCTGGAGGGGAGAACCTCCTGTATTTTCTCGAGTTGCGGCAGGTCTTCTCGAGTTACGACGGGGACCTCAGGGACCCGCTCTGGTGGCCTCAGGAAAGGCCAGTCCCCATGCGAGTTGCTAGGGGACCTCTCGGGATTCCTCTCCCGTCCATGCCGGGGCCTCAGTCCTTGTGGGGAGTCGGGGCCGGAACCTGAGGATTCCTCTCCAGTGTTGCCATGGATCTTGGGGTGCTTCTGAGTCTCCCCAGGGGGTCAGGCCTCGTCTCGAGTGGGGGCATGCACGTGCGCTTTCCTCCCGAGCTGCAGCAGTAGTGTCACGCTTCCTGTCACGTGGATCAAGGGATCTGTGGCTTTCCCTCGAGGCTGTCCCTCGAGGCTTTCCCACGAGGCTTTCCCACAGGGCTGTGCCACGTGCCACCTTGGTGTGAGTCGATCCTCGGCGTGAAAGACGAGCCGGTGAAGGGAAAAGAGGTTCCTCTGGAATGGACTGAGACATCTGGGGGACTCTTGGAATGGTGGCACGACCCTGGAGTTCCTCTCGCCGTTCCTGTTGAGAGGGCCTCCTCTTGAGATGCGACGGGAACGCCGGGAACTCTTTCCCGACGAAGCAGGGAAAGGATCCCTCATCTCGAGCTACGAGGCGGAAACGGGGCTCCTCTGGATGTGGGTGGGACCCTCGTGATTCCTCTCGAGTGGAGACGGGTATGTCGGGGAACTTCTTGATTTGCACCAAGGCTGTGAAGGGCCCTTTCGAAGTTCCAGAGGTGAGGTGTGATCAGCCTCGAGATGCCTCAGAGGAAATGGGCCTCATCTCGCCTGGATGGGAGAACCTCCTGGATGTTCTCCAGGTGCGGCAGGTCTTCTCGAGTTACGACGGGGACCTCAGGGACCCGCTCTGGTGGCCTCAGGAAAGGCCAGTCCCCATGCGAGTTACTAGGGGACCTCTCGGGATTCCTCTCCCGTCCATGCCGGGGCCTCAGTCCTTGTGTGGAGTCGGGGCCTGAACCTGAGGATTCCTCTCCAGTGTTGCCATGGATCTTGGGGTGCTTCTGAGTCTCCCCAGGGAAGTCAGGCCTCGTCTCGAGTGGGGGCATGCACGTGCGCTTTCCTCCCGAGCTGCAGCAGTAGTGTCACGCTTCCTGTCACGTGGATCAAGGGATCTGTGGCTTTCCCTCGAGGCTGTCCCTCGAGGCTTTCCCACGAGGCTTTCCCACAGGGCTGTGCCACGTGCCACCTTGGTGTGAGTCGATCCTCGGCGTGAAAGACGAGCCGGTGAAGGGAAAAGAGGTTCCTCTGGAATGGACTGAGACATCTGGGGGACTCTTGGAATGGTGGCACGACCCTGGAGTTCCTCTCGCCGTTCCTGTTGAGAGGGCCTCCTCTTGAGATGCGACGGGAACGCCGGGAACTCTTTCCCGACGAAGCAGGGAAAGGATCCCACATCTCGAGCTACGAGGCGGAAACGGGGCTCCTCTGGATGTGGGCGGGACCCTCGTGATTCCTCTCGAGTGGAGACGGGTATGTCGGGGAACTTCTTGATTTGCACCAAGGGTGTGAAGGACCCTTTCGAAGTTCCAGAGGGGAGGTGTGATCAGCCTCGAGACGCCTCAGCGGAAATGGGCCTCATCTCGCCTGGAGGGGAGAACCTCCTGGATTTTCTCGAGTTGCGTTAGGTCTTCTTGAGTTACGACGGGGACCTCAGGGACCCGCTCTGGTGGCCTCAGGAAAGGCCAGACCCCATGCGAGTTGCTAGGGGACCCCTCGGGATTCCTCTCCCGTCCATGCCAGGGCCTCAGTCCTTGTGTGGAGTCGGGGCCGGAACCTGAGGATTCCTCTCCAGTGTTGCCATGGATCTTGGGGTGCTTCTGAGTCTCGCCAGGGGAGTCAGGCCTCGTCTCGAGTGGGGGCATGCACGTGCGCTTTCCTCCCGAGCTGCAGCAGTAGTGTCACGCTTCCTGTCACGTGGATCAAGGGATCTGTGGCTTTCCCTCGAGGCTGTCCCTCGAGGCTTTCCCACGAGGCTTTCCCACAGGGCTGTGCCACGTGCCACCTTGGTGTGAGTCGATCCTCGGCGTGAAAGACGAGCCGGTGAAGGGAAAAGAGGTTCCTCTGGAATGGACTGAGACATCTGGGGGACTCTTGGAATGGTGGCACGACCCTGGAGTTCCTCTCGCCGTTCCTGTTGAGAGGGCCTCCTCTTGAGATGCGACGGGAACGCCGGGAACTCTTTCCCGACGAAGCAGGGAAAGGATCCCTCATCTCGAGCTACGAGGCGGAAACGGGGCTCTTCTGGATGTGGGCGGGACCCTCGTGATTCCTCTCGAGTGGAGACGGCTAGGTCGGGGAACTTCTTGATTTGCACCAAGGGTGTGAAGGACCCTTTCGAGGTTCCAGAGGTGAGGTGTGATCAGCCTCGAGACGCCTCAGCGGAAATGGGCCTCATCTCGCCTGGAGGGGAGAACCTCCTGGATTTTCTCGAGTTGCGGCAGGTATTCTCGAGTTACGACGGGGACCTCAGGGACCCGCTCTGGTGGCCTCAGGAAAGGCCAGTCCCCATGCGAGTTGCTAGGGGACCTCTCGGGATTCCTCTCCCGTCCATGCCGGGGCCTCAGTCCTTGTGTGGAGTCGGGGCCGGAACCTGAGGATTCCTCTCCAGTGTTGCCATGGATCTTGGGGTGCTTCTGAGTCTCCCCAGGGGGTCAGGCCTCGTCTCGAGTGGGGGCATGCACGTGCGCTTTCCTCCCGAGCTGCAGCAGTAGTGTCACGCTTCCTGTCACGTGGATCAAGGGATCTGTGGCTTTCCCTCGAGGCTGTCCCTCGAGGCTTTCCCACGAGGCTTTCCCACAGGGCTGTGCCACGTGCCACCTTGGTGTGAGTCGATCCTCGGCGTGAAAGACGAGCCGGTGAAGGGAAAAGAGGTTCCTCTGGAATGGACTGAGACATCTGGGGGACTCTTGGAATGGTGGCACGACCCTGGAGTTCCTCTCGCCGTTCCTGTTGAGAGGGCCTCCTCTTGAGATGCGACGGGAACGCCGGGAACTCTTTCCCGACGAAGCAGGGAAAGGATCCCTCATCTCGAGCTACGAGGCGGAAACGGGGCTCCTCTGGATGTGGGTGGGACCCTCGTGATTCCTCTCGAGTGGAGACGGGTATGTCGGGGAACTTCTTGATTTGCACCAAGGCTGTGAAGGGCCCTTTCGAAGTTCCAGAGGTGAGGTGTGATCAGCCTCGAGATGCCTAAGAGGAAATGGGCCTCATCTCGCCTGGATGGGAGAACCTCCTGGATGTTCTCCAGGTGCGGCAGGTCTTCTCGAGTTACGACGGGGACCACAGGGACCCGCTCTGGTGGCCTCAGGAAAGGCCAATACCCATGCGAGTTGCTAGGGGACCTCTCGGGATTCCTCTCCCGTCCATGCCGGGGCCTCAGTCCTTGTGTGGATTCGGGGCCGGAACCTGAGGATTCCTCTCCAGTGTTGCCATGGATCTTGGGGTGCTTCTGAGTCTCCCCAGGGGAGTCAGGCGTCGTCTCGAGTGGGAGCATGCACGTGCGCTTTCCTCCTGAGCTGCAGCAGTAGTGTCACGCTTCCTGTCACGTGGATCAAGGGATCTGTGGCTTTCCCTCGAGGCTGTCCCTCGAGGCTTTCCCACGAGGCTTTCCCACAGGGCTGTGCCACGCGCCACCTTGGTGTGAGTCGATCCTCGGCGTGAAAGACGAGCCGGTGAAGGGAAAAGAGGTTCCTCTGGAATGGACTGAGACATCTGGGGGACTCTTGGAATGGTGGCACGACCCTGGAGTTCCTCTCGCCGTTCCTGTTGAGAGGGCCTCCTCTTGAGATGCGACGGGAACGCCGGGAACTCTTTCCCGACGAAGCAGGGAAAGGATCCCTCATCTCGAGCTACGAGGCGGAAACGGGGCTCCTCTGGATGTGGGCGGGACCCTCGTGATTCCCCTCGAGTGGAGACGGGTATGTCGGGGAACTTCTTGATTTGCACCAAGGGTGTGAAGGAGCCTTTCGAAGTTCCAGACGTGAGGTGTGATCAGCCTCGAGACGCCTCAGCGGAAATGGGCCTCATCTCGCCTGGAGGGGAGAACCTCCTGGATTTTCTCGAGTTGCGGCAGGTCTTCTCGAGTTACGACGGGGACCTCAGGGACCCGCTCTGGTGGCCTCAGGAAAGGCCAGTCCCCATGCGAGTTGCTAGGGGACCTCTCGGGATTCCTCTCCATCCATGCCGGGGCCTCAGTCCTTGTGTGGAGTCGGGGCCTGAACCTGAGGATTCCTCTCCAGTGTTGCCATGGATCTTGGGGTGCTTCTGAGTCTCCCCAGGGAAGTCAGGCCTCGTCTCGAGTGGGGGCATGCACGTGCGCTTTCCTCCCGAGCTGCAGCAGTAGTGTCACGCTTCCTGTCACGTGGATCAAGGGATCTGTGGCTTTCCCTCGAGGCTGTCCCTCGAGGCTTTCCCACGAGGCTTTCCCACAGGGCTGTGCCACGTGCCACCTTGGTGTGAGTCGATCCTCGGCGTGAAAGACGAGCCGGTGAAGGGAAAAGAGGTTCCTCTGGAATGGACTGAGACATCTGGGGGACTCTTGGAATGGTGGCACGACCCTGGAGTTCCTCTCGCCGTTCCTGTTGAGAGGGCCTCCTCTTGAGATGCGACGGGAACGCCGGGAACTCTTTCCCGACGAAGCAGGGAAAGGATCCCACATCTCGAGCTACGAGGCGGAAACGGGGCTCCTCTGGATGTGGGCGGGACCCTCGTGATTCCTCTCGAGTGGAGACGGGTATGTCGGGGAACTTCTTGATTTGCACCAAGGGTGTGAAGGACCCTTTCGAAGTTCCAGAGGGGAGGTGTGATCAGCCTCGAGACGCCTCAGCGGAAATGGGCCTCATCTCGCCTGGAGGGGAGAACCTCCTGGATTTTCTCGAGTTGCGTTAGGTCTTCTTGAGTTACGACGGGGACCTCAGGGACCCGCTCTGGTGGCCTCAGGAAAGGCCAGACCCCATGCGAGTTGCTAGGGGACCCCTCGGGATTCCTCTCCCGTCCATGCCGGGGCCTCAGTCCTTGTGTGGAGTCGGGGCCGGAACCTGAGGATTCCTCTCCAGTGTTGCCATGGATCTTGGGGTGCTTCTGAGTCTCGCCACGGGAGTCAGGCCTCGTCTCGAGTGGGGGCATGCACGTGCGCTTTCCTCCCGAGCTGCAGCAGTAGTGTCACGCTTCCTGTCACGTGGATCAAGGGATCTGTGGCTTTCCCTCGAGGCTGTCCCTCGAGGCTTTCCCACGAGGCTTTCCCACAGGGCTGTGCCACGTGCCACCTTGGTGTGAGTCGATCCTCGGCGTGAAAGACGAGCCGGTGAAGGGAAAAGAGGTTCCTCTGGAATGGACTGAGACATCTGGGGGACTCTTGGAATGGTGGCACGACCCTGGAGTTCCTCTCGCCGTTCCTGTTGAGAGGGCCTCCTCTTGAGATGCGACGGGAACGCCGGGAACTCTTTCCCGACGAAGCAGGGAAAGGATCCCTCATCTCGAGCTACGAGGCGGAAACGGGGCTCTTCTGGATGTGGGCGGGACCCTCGTGATTCCTCTCGAGTGGAGACGGGTATGTCGGGGAACTTCTTGATTTGCACCAAGGGTGTGAAGGACCCTTTCGAGGTTCCAGAGGTGAGGTGTGATCAGCCTCGAGACGCCTCAGCGGAAATGGGCCTCATCTCGCCTGGATGGGAGAACCTCCTGGATGTTCTCCAGTTACGGCAGGTCTTCTCGAGTTACGACAGGGACCACAGGGACCCGCTCTGGTGGCCTCAGGAAAGGCCAGTCCCCATGCGAGTTGCTAGGGGACCTCTCGGGATTCCTCTCCCGTCCATGCCGGGGCCTCAATCCTTCTGTGGAGTCGGGGCCGGAACCTGAGGATTCCTCTCCAGTGTTGCCATGGATCTTGGGGTGCTTCTGAGTCTCCCCAGGGGGTCAGGCCTCGTCTCGAGTGGGGGCATGCACGTGCGCTTTCCTCCCGAGCTGCAGCAGTAGTGTCACGCTTCCTGTCACGTGGATCAAGGGATCTGTGGCTTTCCCTCGAGGCTGTCCCTCGAGGCTTTCCCACGAGGCTTTCCCACAGGGCTGTGCCACGTGCCACCTTGGTGTGAGTCGATCCTCGGCGTGAAAGACGAGCCGGTGAAGGGAAAAGAGGTTCCTCTGGAATGGACTGAGACATCTGGGGGACTCTTGGAATGGTGGCACGACCCTGGAGTTCCTCTCGCCGTTCCTGTTGAGAGGGCCTCCTCTTGAGATGCGACGGGAACGCCGGGAACTCTTTCCCGACGAAGCAGGGAAAGGATCCCTCATCTCGAGCTACGAGGCGGAAACGGGGCTCCTCTGGATGTGGGTGGGACCCTCGTGATTCCTCTCGAGTGGAGACGGGTATGTCGGGGAACTTCTTGATTTGCACCAAGGGTGTGAAGGGCCCTTTCGAAGTTCCAGAGGTGAGGTGTGATCAGCCTCGAGACGCCTCAGAGGAAATGGGCCTCATCTCGCCTGGATGGGAGAACCTCCTGGATGTTCTCCAGGTGCGGCAGGTCTTCTCGAGTTACGACGGGGACCACAGGGACCCGCTCTGGTGGCCTCAGGAAAGGCCAATCCCCATGCGAGTTGCTATGGGACCTCTCGGGATTCCTCTCCCGTCCATGCCGGGGCCTCAGTCCTTGTGTGGAGTCGGGGCCAGAACCTGAGGATTCCTCTCCAGTGTTGCCATGGATCTTGGGGTGCTTCTGAGTCTCCCCAGGGGAGTCAGGCGTCGTCTCGAGTGGGGGCATGCGCGTGCGCTTTCCTCCCGAGCTGCAGCAGTAGTGTCACGCTTCCTGTCACGTGGATCAAGGGATCTGTGGCTTTCCCTCGAGGCTGTCCCTCGAGGCTTTCCCACGAGGCTTTCCCACAGGGCTGTGCCACGTGCCACCTTGGTGTGAGTCGATCCTCGGCGTGAAAGACGAGCCAGTGAAGGGAAAAGAGGTTCCTCTGGAATGGACTGAGACATCTGGGGGACTCTTGGAATGGTGGCACGACCCTGGAGTTCCTCTCGCCGTTCCTGTTGAGAGGGCCTCCTCTTGAGATGCGACGGGAACGCCGGGAACTCTTTCCCGACGAAGCAGGGAAAGGATCCCACATCTCGAGCTACGAGGCGGAAACGGGGCTCCTCTGGATGTGGGCGGGACCCTCGTGATTCCTCTCGAGTGGAGACGGGTATGTCGGGGAACTTCTTGATTTGCACCAAGGGTGTGAAGGACCCTTTCGAAGTTCCAGAGGGGAGGTGTGATCAGCCTCGAGACGCCTCAGCGGAAATGGGCCTCATTTCGCCTGGAGGGGAGAACCTCCTGGATTTTCTCGAGTTGCGTTAGGTCTTCTTGAGTTACGACGGGGACCTCAGGGACCCGCTCTGGTGGCCTCAGGAAAGGCCAGACCCCATGCGAGTTGCTAGGGGACACCTCGGGATTCCTCTGCCGTCCATGCCGGGGCCTCAGTCCTTGTGTGGAGTCGGGGCCGGAACCTGAGGATTCCTCTCCAGTGTTGCCATGGATCTTGGGGTGCTTCTGAGTCTCCCCAGGGGAGTCAGGCGTCGTCTCGAGTGGGGGCATGCACGTGCGCTTTCCTCCCGAGCTGCAGCAGTAGTGTCACGCTTCCTGTCACGTGGATCAAGGGATCTGTGGCTTTCCCTCGAGGCTGTCCCTCGAGGCTTTCCCACGAGGCTTTCCCACAGGGCTGTGCCACGTGCCACCTTGGTGTGAGTCGATCCTCGGCGTGAAAGACGAGCCGGTGAAGGGAAAAGAGGTTCCTCTGGAATGGACTGAGACATCTGGGGGACTCTTGGAATGGTGGCACGACCCTGGAGTTCCTCTCGCCGTTCCTGTTGAGAGGGCCTCCTCTTGAGATGCGACGGGAACGCCGGGAATTCTTTCCCGACGAAGCAGGGAAAGGATCCCTCATCTCGAGCTACGAGGCGGAAACGGGGCTCTTCTGGATGTGGGCGGGACCCTCGTGATTCCTCTCGAGTGGAGACGGCTAGGTCGGGGAACTTCTTGATTTGCACCAAGGGTGTGAAGGACCCTTTCGAGGTTCCAGAGGTGAGGTGTGATCAGCCTCGAGACGCCTCAGCGGAAATGGGCCTCATCTCGCCTGGAGGGGAGAACCTCCTGGATTTTCTCGAGTTGCGGCAGGTCTTCTCGAGTTACGACGGGGACCTCAGGGACCCGCTCTGGTGGCCTCAGGAAAGGCCAGTCCCCATGCGAGTTGCTAGGGGACCTCTCGGGATTCCTCTCCCGTCCATGCCGGGGCCTCAGTCCTTGTGTGGAGTCGGGGCCGGAACCTGAGGATTCCTCTCCAGTGTTGCCATGGATCTTGGGGTGCTTCTGAGTCTCCCCAGGGGGTCAGGCCTCGTCTCGAGTGGGGGCATGCACGTGCGCTTTCCTCCCGAGCTGCAGCAGTAGTGTCACGCTTCCTGTCACGTGGATCAAGGGATCTGTGGCTTTCCCTCGAGGCTGTCCCTCGAGGCTTTCCCGGGAGGCTTTCCCACAGGGCTGTGCCAAGTGCCACCTTGGTGTGAGTCGATCCTCGGCGTGAAAGACGAGCCGGTGAAGGGAAAAGAGGTTCCTCTGGAATGGACTGGGACATCTGGGGGACTCTTGAAATGGTGGCATGACCCTGGAGTTCCTCTCGCCGTTCCTGTTGAGAGGGCCTCCTCTTGAGATGCGACGGGAACGCCGGGAACTCTTTCCCGACGGAGCAGGGAAAGGAACCCTCATCTCGAGCTACGAGGCCGAAACGGGGCTCCTCTGGATGTGGGCGGGACCCTCGTGATTCCTCTCGAGTGGAGACGGGTATGTCGGGGACCTTCTTGATTTGCACCAAGGGTGTGAAGGACCCTTTCGAAGTTCCAGAGGTGAGGTGTGAGCAGACTCGAGACGCCTCAGCAGAAATGGGCCTCATCTCGCCTGTAGGGGAGAACCTCCTGGATTTTCTCGAGTTGCGGCAGGTCTTCTCGAGTTAAGACGGGGACCTCAGGGACCCGCTCTGGTGGCCTCAGGAAAGGCCAGTCCCCATGCGAGTTGCTAGGGGGCCTCTCGGGATTCCTCTCCCGTCCATGCCGGGGCCTCAGTCCTTGTGTGGATTCGGGGCCGGAACCTGAGAATTCCTCTCCAGTGTTGCCATGGATCTTGGGGTGCTTCTGAGTCTCCCCAGGGGAGTCAGGCCTCGTCTCGAGTGGGGGCATGCACGTGCGCTTTCCTCCCGAGCTGCAGCAGTAGTGTCACGCTTCCTGTCACGTGGATCAAGGGATCTGTGGCTTTCCGTCTAGGCTGTCCCTCGAGGCTTTCCCTCGAGGCTTTCCCACGAGGCTTTCCCACAGGGCTGTGCCACGTGCCACCTTGGTGTGAGTCGATCCTCGGCGTGAAAGACGAGCCGGTGAAGGGAAAAGAGGTTCCTCTGGAATGGACTGAGACATCTGGGGGACTCTTGAAATGGTGGCACGACCCTGGAGTTCCTCTCGCCGTTCCTGTTGAGAGGGCCTCCTTTTGAGATGCGACGGGAACGCCGGGAACTCTTTCCCGACGAAGCAGGGAAAGGATGCCTCATCTCGAGCTATGAGGCGGAAACGGGGCTCCTCTGGATGTGGGCGGGACCCTCGTGATTCCTCTCGAGTGGAGACGGCTAGGTCGGGGAACTTCTTGATTTGCACCAAGGGTGTGAAGGACCTTTTCGAAGTTCCAGAGGTGAGGTGTGATCAGCCTCGAGGCACCTCAGCGGAAATGGGCCTCATCTCGCCTGGAGGGGAGAACCTCCTGGATTTTCTCGAGTTGCGACAGGTCTTCTCGAGTTACGACGGGGACCTCAGGGACCCGCTCTGGTGGCCTCAGGAAAGGCAGTCCCCATGCGAGTTGCTAGGGGACCTCTCGGGATTCCTCTCACGTCTTTGCCAGGGCCTCAGTCCTTGTGTGGAGTCGGGACCGGAACCTGAGGATTCCTCTCCAGTGTTGCCATGGATCTTGGGGTGCTTGTGAGTCTCCCCAGAGGAGTCATGCCTCGTCTCGAGTGGGGGCATGCACGTGCGCTTTCCTCCGGAGCTGCAGCAGTAGTGTCACGCTTCCTGTCACGTGGATCACGGGATCTGTGACTTTCCCTCGAGGCTGTCCCTCGAGGCTTTCCCACGAGGCTTTCCCACAGGGCTGTGCCAGGGGCCACCCTGGTGTGAGTCGATCCTCGGCGTGAAATACGAGCCGGTGAAGGGAAAGAGGTTCCTCTGGAATGGACTGAGACATCTGGGGGACTCTTGGAATGGTGGCACGACCTTGAAGTTCCTCTCGCCGTTCCTGTTGAGAGGGCCTCCTCTTGAGATGCGACGGGAACGCCGGGAACTCTTTCCCGACGAAGCAGGGAAAGGATCCCTCATCTCGAGCTACGAGGCGGAAACAGGGCTCCTCTGGATGTGGGCGGGACCCTCGTGATTCCTCTCGAGTGGAGACGGGTAAGTCGGGGAACTTCTTGATTTGCACCAAGGGTGTGAAGGACCCTTTCGAAGTTCCAGAGGTGAGGTGTGATCAGCCTCGAGACGCCTCAGCGGAAAAGGGCCTCATCTCGCCTGGAGGGGAGAACCTCCTGGATTTTCTCGAGTTGCGGCAGGTCTTCTCGAGTTATGACGGGGACCTCAGGGACCCGCCCTGGTGGCCTCAGGAAAGGCCGGTCCCCATGCGAGTTGCTAGGGGGCCTCTCGGGATTCCTCTCCCGTCCATGCAGGGGCCTCAGTCCTTGTGTGGAGTCGGGGCCAGAACCTGAGGATTCCTCTCCAGTGTTGCCATGGATCTTGGGGTGCTTCTGAGTCTCCCCAGGGGAGTCAGGCCTCGTCTCGAGTGGGGTCATGCACGTGCGCTTTCCTCCAGAGCCGCAGCAGTAGTGTCACGCTTCCTGTCACGTAGATCAAGGGATCTGTGGCATTCTCTCGAGGCTGTCCCTCGAGGCTTTTCCACGAGGCTTTCCCACGAGGCTTTCCCACAGGGCTGTTCCACGTGCCACCTTGGTGTGAGTCGATCCTCGGCGTGAAAGACGAGCCGGTGAAGGGAAAAGAGGTTCCTCTGGAATGGACTGAGACATCTGGGGGACTCTTGGAATGGTGGCACGACCCAGGAGTTCCTCTCGCCGTTCCTGTTGAGAGGGAATCCTCTTGAGATGCGACTGGAACGCCGGGAAATCTTTCCCGACGAAGCAGGGAAAGGATCCCTCATCTCGAGCTACGAGGCGGAAACGGGGCTCCTCTTGATTTGGGCGGGATCTTCGTGATTCCTCTCGAGTGGAGACGGGTATGTCGAGGAACATCTTGATTTGCACCAATGGTGTGAAGGAGCCTTTCAAAGTTCCAGAGTTGAGGTGTGATCAGCCTCGAGATGCCTCAGCGGAAATGGGCCTCATCTCGCCTGGAGGGGAGAACCTCCCGGATTTTCTCGAGTTGCGGCAGGTCTTCTCGAGTTACGACGGGGACCTCAGGGACCCGCTCTGGTGGCCTCAGGAAAGGCCAACCCCATGCCAGTTGCTAGGGGACCTCTCGGGATTCCTCTCCCGTCCATGCCGGGGCCTCAGTCCTTGTGTGGAGTCGGGGCCGGAACCTGAGGATTCCTCTCCAGTGTTGCCATGGATCTTGGGGTGCTTCTGAGTCTCCCCAGGGGAGTCAGGCCTCGTCCCGAGTGGGGGTATGCACATGCGGTTTCCTCCCGAGCTGCAGCAGTAGTGTCACGCTTCCTGTCACGTGGATCAAGGGATCTGTGGCTTTCCCTCGAGGCTGTCCCTCGAGGCTTTCCCACGAGGCTTTCCCACAGGGCTGTGCCACGTGCCACCTTGGTGTGAGTCGATCCTCGGCGTGAAAGACGAGCCAGTGAAGGGAAAAGAGGTTCCTCTGGAATGGACTGAGAAATATGGGGGACTCTTGGAATGGTGGCACGACCCTGGAGTTCCTCTCGCCGTTCCTGTTGAGAGGGCCTCCTCTTGAGATGCGACAGGAACGCCGGGAACTCTTTCCCGACGAAGCAGGGAAAGGATCCCTCATCTCGAGCTACGAGGCGGAAACGGGGCTCCTCTGGATGTGGGCGGGACCCTCGTGATTCCTCTCGAGTGGAGACGGGTAGGTCGGGGAACTTCTTGATTTGCACCAAGAGTGTGAAGGACCCTTTCGAAGTTCCAGAGGTGAAGTGTGATCAGCCTCGAGACGCCTCAGCAGAAATGGGCCTCATCTCGCCTGGAGGGGAGAACCTCCTGGATTTTCTCGAGTTGCGGCAGTTCTTCTCGAGTTACGACGGGGACCTCAGGGACCCGCTCTGGTGGCCTCAGGAAAGGCCAGTCCCCGTGCGAGTTGCTAGGGGCCATCTCGGGATTCCTCTCCCGTCCATGCCGGGGCCTAAGACCTTGTGTGGAGTCGGGGCCGGAACCTGAGGATTCCTCTCCAGTGTTGCCATGGATCTAGGGGTGCTTCTGAGTCTCCCCAGGGGAGTCAGGCCTCGTCTCGAGTCGGGGCATGCACGTGCGCTTTCCTCCCGAGCTGCAGCAGTAGTGTCACGCTTCCTGTCACCTGGATCAAGGGATCTGTGTTTTCCCTCGAGGCTTTCGCTCGAGGCTTTCCCACGAGGCTTTCCCACAGGGCTGTGCCACGTGCCACCTTGGTGTGAGTCGATCCTCGCCGTGAAAGACGAGCCGGTGAAGGGAAAAGAGGTTCCTCTGGAATGGACTGAGACATCTGGGGGACTCTTGGAATGGTGGCACGACCCTGGAGTCCCTCTCGCCGTTCCTGTTGAGAGGGCCTCCTCGTGAGATGCGACGGGAACGCCGGGAACTCTTTCCCGACGAAGCAGGGAAAGGATCCCTCATCTCGAGCTACGAGGTGGAAACGGGGCTCCTCTGGATGTGGGCGGGACCCTCGTGATTCCTCTCGAGTGGAGACGGGTATGTCGGGGACCTTCTTGATTTGCACCAAGGGTGTGAAGGACCCTTTCGAAGTTCCATAGGTGAGGTGTGATCAGCTTCGAGACGCCTCAGCGGAAATGGGCCTCTTCTCGCTTGCAGGGGAGAACCTCCTGGATTTTCTCGAGTTGCGGCAGGTCTTCTCGAGTTACGACGGGGACCTCAGGGACCCGCTCTGGTGGCCTCAGGAAGGGCCAGTCCCCATGCGAGTTGCTAGGGGCCATCTCGGGATTCCTCTCCCGTCGATGCCGGGGAATAAGGCCTTGTTTGAAGTCGGGGCAGGAACCTGAGCATTCCTCTCCAATGTCGACATGGATCTTGGGGTGCCTCTGAGTCTCCCCAGGGGAGTCAGGCCTCGTCTCGAGTGGGGGCATGCACGTGCACTTCCCTCCCGAGCTGCAGCAGAAGGGTCACGCTTCCTGTCACGTGGATAAAGGGATCTGTACATTTCCCTCGAGGCTTTTGCTCGAGGCTTTCCTACAAGGCTTTCCCACAGGGTTGTGCCACGTGCCACCTTGGTGTGAGTCGATCCTCGGCGTGAAAGAAGAGCCGGTGAAGGGAAAAGAGGTTCCTCTGGAATGGACTGAGACATCTGGGGGACTCTTGGAATGGTGGCACGACCCTGGAGCTCCTCTCGCCGTTCCTGTTGAGAGGGCCTCCTCTTGAGATGCGACGGGAACGCCGGGAACTCGTTCCCGACGAAGCAGGGAAAGGATCCCTCATCTCGAGCTACGAGGCGGAAACGGGGCTCCTCTGGATGTGGGCGGGACCCTCGTGTTTCCTCTCGAGTGGAGACGGGTATGTCGGGGAACTTCTTGATTTGCACCAAGGGTGTGAAGGACCCTTTCGAAGTTCCAGAGGTGAGGTGTGATCACCTCGAGACGCCTCAGCGGAAATGGGCCTCATCTCGCCTGGAGGGGAGAACCTCCTGGATTATCTCGAGTTGAGGCAGGTCTTCTCGAGTTACGACGGGGACCTCAGGGACCCGATCTGATGGCCAAATGAAAGGCCAGTCCCTCTGCGAGTTGCTACGGGACCATTCGGGATTCCTCTCCCGTCCATGCCGGGGCCTAAGACCTTGTGTGGAGTCGGGGCCAGAACCTGAGGATTCCTCTCCAGTGTTGCCATGGATCTTGGGGTGCTTCTGAGTCTCCCCAGGGGAGTCAGGCCTCGAATCGAGTTTGGGCATGCACGTGCGCTTTCCTCCCGAGCTGCAGCAGTAGTGTCACGCTTCCTGTCACGTGGATCAAGGGATCTGTGGCTTTCCCTCGAGGCTTTCCCTCGAGGCTTTCCCACAAAGCTTTCCCACAGGGCTGTGCCACGTGCCACCTTGGTGTGAGTCTATCCTCGGCGTGAAAGACGAGCCGGTGAACGGTAACGAGGTTCCTCTGGAATGGACTGAGACATCTGGGGGACTCTTGGAATGGTGGCACGACCCTGGAGTTCCTCTCGCCGTTCCTGTTGAGAGGGCCTCTTGTTGAAATGCGACGGGAACGCTGGGAATTCTTTCCCGACGAAGCAGGGAAAGGATCCCTCATCTCGAGCTACGAGGCGGAAACCGGCCGCCTCTGGATGTGGGCGGGACCCTCGTGTTTCCTCTCGAGTGGAGACGGGTATGTCGGGGAACTTCTTGATTTGCACCAAGGGTGTGAAGGACCCTTTCGAAGTTCCATAGGTGAGGTGTGATTAGCCTCGAGACGCCTCAGCGGAAATGGGCCTCATCTCGCCTGCAGGGGAGAACCTCCTGGATATTCTCGAGTTGCGGCAGGTCTTCTCGAGTTACGACGGGGACCTCAGGGACCCGCTCTGGTCGCCTCAGGAAGGGCCAGTCCCCATGCGAGTTGCTAGGGGCCATCTCGGGATTCCTCTCCCGTCGATGACGGGGCCTAAGACCTTGTGTGGAGTCGGGGCCGGAACCTGAGCATTCCTCTCCAGTGTTACCATGGATCTTGGGGTGCCTGTGAGTCTCCCCAGGGGAGTCAGGCCTCGTCTCGAGTGGGGGCATGCACATGCGCTTCCCTCCCGAGCTGCAGCAGTAGGGTCACGCTTCCTGTCACGTGGATCAAGGGATCTGTGGCTTTCCCTCGAGGCTTTCCCTCGAGGCTTTCCCACGAGGCTTTCCCACAGGGCTGTGCCAAGTGCCACCTTGGTGTGAGTCGATCCTCGGCGTGAAAGACGAGCCGTTGAAGGGAAAAGAGGTTCCTCTGGAATGGACTGAGACATCTGAGGGACTCTTGGAATGGTGGCACGACCCTGGAGTTCCTCTCGCCGTTCCTGTTGAGAGGGCCTCCTATTGAATTGCGACGGGATCGCCGGGAATTCTTTCCCGACGAAGCAGGGAAAGGATCCGTCACCTCGAGCTACGAGGCGGAAACGGGGCTCCTCTGGATGTGGCCGGGACCCTCGTGTTTCCTCTAGAGTGGAGACGGGTATGTCGGGGAACTTCTTGATTTGCACCAAGGGTGTGAAGGACCCTTTCGACATTCCAGAGGTGAGGTGTGATTAGCCCCGAGAAGCCTCTGCGGAAATGGGCCTCGTCTCGCCTGCAGGGGAGAACCTCCTGGATATTCTCGAGTTGCGGCAGGTCTTCTCGAGTTACGACGGGGACCTCAGGGACCCGCTCTGGTGGCCTCAGGAGGGGCCAGTCCCCATGCGAGTTGCTAGGGGCCATCTCGGGATTCCTCTCCCGTCGATGCCGGGGCCTAAGACCTTGTGTGGAGTCGGTGCCGGAACCAGAGGATTCCTCTCCAGTGTTGACATGGATCTTGGGGTGCCTCTGAGTTTCCCCAGGGGAGTCAGGCCTCGTCTCGAGTGGGGGCATGCACGTGCGCTTCCCTCCCGAGCTGCAGCAGTAGGGTCACGCCTTCTGTCACGTAGATCAAGGGATCTGTGGCTTTCCCTCGAGGATTTCCCTCTAGGCTTTCCCGGGAGGCTTTCCCACAGGGCTGTGCCAAGTGCCACCTTGGTGTGAGTCGATCCTCGGCGTGAAAGACGAGCCGGTGAAGGGAAAAGAGGTTCCTCTGGAATGGACTGAGACATCTGGGGGACTCTTGGAATGGTGGCACGACCCTGGAGTTCCTCTCGCCTTTCCTGTTCAGAGGGCCTCCTCTTGAGATGCGACGGGAACGCCGGGAATTCTTTCCCGACGATGCAGGGAAAGGATCCCTTACCTCGAGCTACGAGGCGGAAACGGGGCTCCCCTGGATGTGGGCGGGACCCTCGTGTTTCCTCTCGAGTGGAGACGGGTATGTCGGGGAACTTCTTGAGTTGCAACAAGGGTGTGAAGGACCCTTTCGACGTTCCAGAGGTGAGGTGTGATTAGCCCCGAGAAGCCTCTGCGGAAATGGGCCTCCTCTCGCCTGCAGGGGAGAACCTCCTGGATTTTCTCGAGTTCCGGCAGGTCTTCTTGAGTTACGACGGGGACCTCAGGGACCCGCTCTGGTGGCCTCAGGAAGGACCAGTCCCCATGCGAGTTGCTAGGGGCCATCTCGGGATTCCTCTCCCGTCGATGCCGGGGAATAAGGCCTTGTTTGAAGTCGGGGCAGGAACCTGAGCATTCCTCTCCAATGTCGACATGGATCTTGGGGTGCCTCTGAGTCTCCCCAGGGGAGTCAGGCCTCGTCTCGAGTGGGGGCATGCACGTGCACTTCCCTCCCGAGCTGCAGCAGAAGGGTCACGCTTCCTGTCACGTGGATAAAGGGATCTGTACATTTCCCTCAAGGCTTTTGCTCGAGGCTTTCCTACAAGGCTTTCCCACAGGGTTGTGCCACGTGCCACCTTGGTGTGAGTCGATCCTCGGCGTGAAAGACGAGCCGGTGAAGGGAAAAGAGGTTCCTCTGGAATGGACTGAGACATCTGGGGACTCTTGGAATGGTGGCACGACCCTGGAGTTCCTCTCGCCGTTCCTGTTGAGAGGGCCTCCTCTTGAGATGCGACGGGAACGCCGGGAACTCTTTCCCGACGAAGCAGGGAAAGGATCCCTCATCTCGAGCTACGAGGCGGAAACGGGGCTCCTCTGGATGTGGGCGGGACCCTCGTGATTCCTCTCGAGTGGAGACGGCTAGGTCGGGGAACTTCTTGATTTGCACCAAGGGTGTGAAGGACCCTTTTGAAGTTCCAGAGGTGAGGTGTGATCAGCCTCGAGACGCCTCAGCGGAAATGGGCCTCATCTCGCCTGGAGGGGAGAACCTCCTGGATTTTCTCGAGTTGCGGCAGGTCTTCTCGAGTTACGACGGGGACCTCAGGGACCCGCTCTGGTGGCCTCAGGAAAGGCCAGTCCCCATGCGAGTTGCTAGGGGACCTCTCGGGATTCCTCTCCCGTCCATGCCGGGGCCTCAGTCCTTGTGTGGAGTCGGGGCCGGAACCTGAGGATTCCTCTCCAGTGTTGCCATGGATCTTGGGGTGCTTCTGAGTCTCCCCTGGGGAGTCAGGCCTCGTCTCGAGTGGGGGCATGCACGTGCGCTTTCCTCCCGAGCTGCAGCAGTAGTGTCACGTTTCCTGTCACGTGGATCAAGGGATCTGTGGCTTTCCCTCGAGGCTGTCCCTCGCGGCTTTCCCACGAGGCTTTCCCACAGGGCTGTGCCACGTGCCACCTTGGTGTGAGTCGATCCTCGGCGTGAAAGACGAGCCGGTGAAGGGAAAAGAGGTTCCTCTGGAATGGACTGAGACATCTGGGGGACTCTTGGAATGGTGGCACGACCCTGGAGTTCCTCTCGCCGTTCCTGTTGAGAGGGCCTCCTCTTGAGATGCGACGGGAACGCCGGGAACTCTTTCCCGACGAAGCAGGGAAAGGATGCCTCATCTCGAGCTACGAGGCGGAAACGGGGCTCCTCTGGATGTGGGCGGGACCCTCGTGATTCCTCTCGAGTGGAGACGGCTAGGTCGGGGAACTTCTTGATTTGCACCAAGGGTGTGAAGGACCCTTTTGAAGTTCCAGAGGTGAGGTGTGATCAGCCTCGAGACGCCTCAGCGGAAATGGGCCTCATCTCGCCTGGAGGGGAGAACCTCCTGGATTTTCTCGAGTTGCGGCAGGTCTTCTCGAGTTACGACGGGGACCTCAGGGACCCGCTCTGGTGGCCTCAGGAAAGGCCAGTCCCCATGCGAGTTGCTAGGGGACCTCTCGGGATTCCTCTCCCGTCCATGCCGGGGCCTCAGTCCTTGTGTGGAGTCGGGGCCGGAACCTGAGGATTCCTCTCCAGTGTTGCCATGGATCTTGGGGTGCTTCTGAGTCTCCCCTGGGGAGTCAGGCCTCGTCTCGAGTGGGGGCATGCACGTGCGCTTTCCTCCCGAGCTGCAGCAGTAGTGTCACGTTTCCTGTCACGTGGATCAAGGGATCTGTGGCTTTCCCTCGAGGCTGTCCCTCGCGGCTTTCCCACGAGGCTTTCCCACAGGGCTGTGCCACGTGCCACCTTGGTGTGAGTCGATCCTCGGCGTGAAAGACGAGCCGGTGAAGGGAAAAGAGGTTCCTCTGGAATGGACTGAGACATCTGGGGGACTCTTGGAATGGTGGCACGACCCTGGAGTTCCTCTCGCCGTTCCTGTTGAGAGGGCCTCCTCTTGAGATGCGACGGGAACGCTGGGAACTCTTTCCCGACGAAGCAGGGAAAGGATCCCTCATCTCGAGCTACGAGGCCGAAACGGGGCTCCTCTGGATGTGGGCGGGACCCTCGTGATTCCTCTCGAGTGGAGACGGCTATGTCGGGGAACTTCTTGATTTGCACCAAGGGTGTGAAGGAGCCTTTCGAAGTTCCAGAGGTGAGATGTGATCAGCCTCGAGACGCCTCAGCAGAAATGGGCCTCATCTCGCCTGGAGGGGAGAACCTCCTGGATTTTCTCGAGTTGCGGCAGTTCTTCTCGAGTTACGACGGGGACCTCAGGGACCCGCTCTGGTGGCCTCAGGAAAGGCCAGTCCCCGTGCGAGTTGCTAGGGGCCATCTCGGGATTCCTCTCCCGTCCATGCCGGGGCCTAAGACCTTGTGTGGAGTCGGGGCCGGAACCTGAGGATTCCTCTCCAGTGTTGCCATGGATCTAGGGGTGCTTCTGAGTCTCCCCAGGGGAGTCAGGCCTCGTCTCGAGTCGGGGCATGCACGTGCGCTTTCCTCCCGAGCTGCAGCAGTAGTGTCACGCTTCCTGTCACCTGGATCAAGGGATCTGTGTTTTCCCTCGAGGCTTTCGCTCGAGGCTTTCCCACGAGGCTTTCCCACAGGGCTGTGCCACGTGCCACCTTGGTGTGAGTCGATCCTCGGCGTGAAAGACGAGCCGGTGAAGGGAAAAGAGGTTCCTCTGGAATGGACTGAGACATCTGGGGGACTCTTGGAATGGTGGCACGACCCTGGAGTCCCTCTCGCCGTTCCTGTTGAGAGGGCCTCCTCGTGAGATGCGACGGGAACGCCGGGAACTCTTTCCCGACGAAGCAGGGAAAGGATCCCTCATCTCGAGCTACGAGGTGGAAACGGGGCTCCTCTGGATGTGGGCGGGACCCTCGTGATTCCTCTCGAGTGGAGACGGGTATGTCGGGGACCTTCTTGATTTGCACGAAGGGTGTGAAGGACCCTTTCGAAGTTCCATAGGTGAGGTGTGATCAGCTTCGAGACGCCTCAGCGGAAATGGGCCTCTTCTCGCTTGCAGGGGAGAACCTCCTGGATTTTCTCGAGTTGCGGCAGGTCTTCTCGAGTTACGACGGGGACCTCAGGGACCCGCTCTGGTGGCCTCAGGAAGGGCCAGTCCCCATGCGAGTTGCTAGGGGCCATCTCGGGATTCCTCTCCCGTCGATGCCGGGGAATAAGGCCTTGTTTGAAGTCGGGGCAGGAACCTGAGCATTCCTCTCCAATGTCGACATGGATCTTGGGGTGCCTCTGAGTCTCCCCAGGGGAGTCAGGCCTCGTCTCGAGTGGGGGCATGCACGTGCACTTCCCTCCCGAGCTGCAGCAGAAGGGTCACGCTTCCTGTCACGTGGATAAAGGGATCTGTACATTTCCCTCGAGGCTTTTGCTCGAGGCTTTCCTACAAGGCTTTCCCACAGGGTTGTGCCACGTGCCACCTTGGTGTGAGTCGATCCTCGGCGTGAAAGAAGAGCCGGTGAAGGGAAAAGAGGTTCCTCTGGAATGGACTGAGACATCTGGGGGACTCTTGGAATGGTGGCACGACCCTGGAGCTCCTCTCGCCGTTCCTGTTGAGAGGGCCTCCTCTTGAGATGCGACGGGAACGCCGGGAACTCGTTCCCGACGAAGCAGGGAAAGGATCCCTCATCTCGAGCTACGAGGCGGAAACGGGGCTCCTCTGGATGTGGGCGGGACCCTCGTGTTTCCTCTCGAGTGGAGACGGGTATGTCGGGGAACTTCTTGATTTGCACCAAGGGTGTGAAGGACCCTTTCGAAGTTCCAGAGGTGAGGTGTGATCACCTCGAGACGCCTCAGCGGAAATGGGCCTCATCTCGCCTGGAGGGGAGAACCTCCTGGATTATCTCGAGTTGAGGCAGGTCTTCTCGAGTTACGACGGGGACCTCAGGGACCCGATCTGATGGCCAAATGAAAGGCCAGTCCCTCTGCGAGTTGCTACGGGACCATTCGGGATTCCTCTCCCGTCCATGCCGGGGCCTAAGACCTTGTGTGGAGTCGGGGCCAGAACCTGAGGATTCCTCTCCAGTGTTGCCATGGATCTTGGGGTGCTTCTGAGTCTCCCCAGGGGAGTCAGGCCTCGAATCGAGTTTGGGCATGCACGTGCGCTTTCCTCCCGAGCTGCAGCAGTAGGGTCACGCTTCCTGTCACGTGGATCAAGGGATCTGTGGCTTTCCCTCGAGGCTTTCCCTCGAGGCTTTCCCACGAGGCTTTCCCACAGGGCTGTGCCAAGTGCCACCTTGGTGTGAGTCGATCCTCGGCGTGAAAGACGAGCCGTTGAAGGGAAAAGAGGTTCCTCTGGAATGGACTGAGACATCTGAGGGACTCTTGGAATGGTGGCACGACCCTGGAGTTCCTCTCGCCGTTCCTGTTGAGAGGGCCTCCTATTGAATTGCGACGGGATCGCCGGGAATTCTTTCCCGACGAAGCAGGGAAAGGATCCGTCACCTCGAGCTACGAGGCGGAAACGGGGCTCCTCTGGATGTGGCCGGGACCCTCGTGTTTCCTCTAGAGTGGAGACGGGTATGTCGGGGAACTTCTTGATTTGCACCAAGGGTGTGAAGGACCCTTTCGACATTCCAGAGGTGAGGTGTGATTAGCCCCGAGAAGCCTCTGCGGAAATGGGCCTCGTCTCGCCTGCAGGGGAGAACCTCCTGGATATTCTCGAGTTGCGGCAGGTCTTCTCGAGTTACGACGGGGACCTCAGGGACCCGCTCTGGTGGCCTCAGGAGGGGCCAGTCCCCATGCGAGTTGCTAGGGGCCATCTCGGGATTCCTCTCCCGTCGATGCCGGGGCCTAAGACCTTGTGTGGAGTCGGTGCCGGAACCAGAGGATTCCTCTCCAGTGTTGACATGGATCTTGGGGTGCCTCTGAGTTTCCCCAGGGGAGTCAGGCCTCGTCTCGAGTGGGGGCATGCACGTGCGCTTCCCTCCCGAGCTGCAGCAGTAGGGTCACGCCTTCTGTCACGTAGATCAAGGGATCTGTGGCTTTCCCTCGAGGATTTCCCTCTAGGCTTTCCCGGGAGGCTTTCCCACAGGGCTGTGCCAAGTGCCACCTTGGTGTGAGTCGATCCTCGGCGTGAAAGACGAGCCGGTGAAGGGAAAAGAGGTTCCTCTGGAATGGACTGAGACATCTGGGGGACTCTTGGAATGGTGGCACGACCCTGGAGTTCCTCTCGCCTTTCCTGTTCAGAGGGCCTCCTCTTGAGATGCGACGGGAACGCCGGGAATTCTTTCCCGACGATGCAGGGAAAGGATCCCTTACCTCGAGCTACGAGGCGGAAACGGGGCTCCCCTGGATGTGGGCGGGACCCTCGTGTTTCCTCTCGAGTGGAGACGGGTATGTCGGGGAACTTCTTGAGTTGCAACAAGGGTGTGAAGGACCCTTTCGACGTTCCAGAGGTGAGGTGTGATTAGCCCCGAGAAGCCTCTGCGGAAATGGGCCTCCTCTCGCCTGCAGGGGAGAACCTCCTGGATTTTCTCGAGTTCTGGCAGGTCTTCTCGAGTTACGACGGGGACCTCAGGGACCCGCTCTGGTGGCCTCAGGAAGGGCCAGTCCCCATGCGAGTTGCTAGGGGCCATCTCGGGATTCCTCTCCCGTCGATGCCGGGGAATAAGGCCTTGTTTGAAGTCGGGGCAGGAACCTGAGCATTCCTCTCCAATGACGACATGGATCTTGGGGTGCCTCTGAGTCTCCCCAGGGGAGTCAGGCCTCGTCTCGAGTGGGGGCATGCACGTGCACTTCCCTCCCGAGCTGCAGCAGAAGGGTCACGCTTCCTGTCACGTGGATAAAGGGATCTGTACATTTCCCTCGAGGCTTTTGCTCGAGGCTTTCCTACAAGGCTTTCCCACAGGGTTGTGCCACGTGCCACCTTGGTGTGAGTCGATCCTCGGCGTGAAAGACGAGCCGGTGAAGGGAAAAGAGGTTCCTCTGGAATGGACTGAGACATCTGGGGGACTCTTGGAATGGTGGCACGACCCTGGAGTTCCTCTCGCCGTTCCTGTTGAGAGGGCCTCCTCTTGAGATGCGACGGGAACGCCGGGAACTCTTTCCCGACGAAGCAGGGAAAGGATCCCTCATCTCGAGCTACGAGGCGGAAACGGGGCTCCTCTGGATGTGGGCGGCACTTTCGTGTTTCCTCTCGAGTGGAGACGGGTATGTCGGGGAACTTTTTGATTTGCACGAAGGGTGTGAAGGACCCTTTTGAAGTTCCAGAAGTGAGGTGTGATCAGACTCGAGACGCCTCAGCGGAAATGGTCCTCAACTCGCCTGGAGGGGAGAACCTCCTGGATTTTCTCGAGTTGCGGCAGGTCTTCTCGAGTTACGACGGGGACCTCAGGGACCCGCTCTGGTGGCCTCAGGAAAGGCCGGTCCCCTGCGAGTTGCTAGGGGGCCTCTCGGGATTCCTCTCCCGTCCATGCCGGGGCCTCAGTCCTTGTGTGGAGTCGGGGCCGGAACCTGAGGATTCCTCTCCAGTGTTGCCATGGATCTTGGGGTGCTTCTGAGTCTCCCCAGGGAAGTCAGGCCTCGTCTCGAGTGGGGGCATGCACGTGCGCTTTCCTCCCGAGCTGCAGCAGTAGTGTCACGCTTCCTGTCACGTGGATCAAGGGATCTGTGGCTTTCCCTCGAGGCTGTCCCTCGAGGCTTTCCCACGAGGCTTTCCCAGAGGGCTGTGCCACGTGCCACCTTGGTGTGAGTCGATCCTCGGCGTGAAAGACGAGCCGGTGAAGGGAAAAGAGGTTCCTCTGGAATGGACTGAGAAATATGGGGGACTCTTGGAATGGTGGCACGACCCTGGAGTTCCTCTCGCCGTTCCTGTTGAGAGGGCCTCCTCTTGAGATGCGACAGGAACGCCGGGAACTCTTTCCCGACGAAGCAGGGAAAGGATCCCTCATCTCGAGCTACGAGGCGGAAACGGGGCTCCTCTGGATGTGGGCGGGACCCTCGTGATTCCTCTCGAGTGGAGACGGGTAGGTCGGGGAACTTCTTGATTTGCACCAAGAGTGTGAAGGACCCTTTCGAAGTTCCAGAGGTGAAGTGTGATCAGCCTCGAGACGCCTCAACAGAAATGGGCCTCATCTCGCCTGGAGGGGAGAACGTCCTGGATTTTCTAGAGTTGCGGCAGGTCTTGTCAAGTTACGACGCGGACCTCAGGGACCCGCTCTGGTGGCATCAGGAAAGGCCAGTCCCCATGCGAGTTGCTAGGGGGCCTCTCGGGATTCCTCTCCCGTCCATGCCGGGGCCTCAGTCCTTGTGTGGAGTCGGGGCGGGAACCTGAGGATTCCTCTCCAGGGTTGCCATGGATCTTTGGGTGCTTCTGAGTCTCCCCAGGGGAGTCAGGCCTCGTCTCGAGTGGGGGCATGCACGTGCGCTTTCCTCCCGTGCTGCAGCATTAGTGTCACGCTTCCTGTCACGTGGATCAAGGGATCTGTGGCTTTCCCTCGAGGCTGTCCCTCGAGGCTTTTCCACGAGTCTTTCCCACAGGGCTGTGCCACGTGCCACCTTGGTGTGAGTCGATCCTCGGCGTGAAAGACGAGCCGGTGAAGGGAAAAGAGGATCCTCTGTTATGGACTGAGACATCTGGGGGACTCTTGGAATGGTGGCACGACCCTGGAGTTCCTCTCGCCGTTCCTGTTGATAGGGCCTCCTCTTGAGATGCGACGGGAACGCCGGGAACTCTTTCCCGACGAAGCAGGGAAAGGATCCCTCATCTCGAGCTACGAGGCGGAAACGGGGCTCCTCTGGATGTGGGCGGGACCTTCGTGATTTCTCTCGAGTGGAGACGGGTATGTCGGGGAACTTCTTGATTTGCACCAAGGGTGTGAAGGACCCTTTCGAAGTTCCGGAGGTGAGGTGTGATCAGCCTCGAGCCGCCTCAGCGGAAATGAGCCTCATCTCGCCTGGAGGGGAGAACCTCCTGGATTTTCTCGAGTTGCGGCAGGTCTTCTCGAGTTACGACGGGGACCTCAGGGACCCGCTCTGGTGGCCTCAGGAAAGGCCGGTCCCCATGCGAGTTGCTAGGGGGCCTCTCGGGATTCCTCTCCCGTCCATGCCAGGGCCTCAGTCCTTGTGTGGAGACGGGGTCGGAACCTGAGGATTCCTCTCCAGTGTTGCCATGGATCTTGGGGTGCTTCTGAGTCTCCCCAGGGTGTCAGGCCTCGTCTCGAGTGGGGGCATGCACGTGCGCTTTCCGCCCGAGCTGCAGCAGTAGTGTCACGCTTACTGTCACGTGGATCAAGGGATCTGTGGCTTTCCCTCGAGGCTGTCCCTCGAGGCTTTCCCACGAGGCTTTCCCACAGGGCTGTGCCACGTGCCACCTTGTTGGGAGTCGATCCTCGGCGTGAAAGACGAGCCGGTGAAGGGAAAAGTGGATCCTCTGGAATGGACTGAGACATCTGGGGGACTCTTGGAATGGTGGCACGACCCTGGAGTTCCTCTCGCCGTTCCTGTTGAGACGGCCTCCTCTTGAGATGCGACGGGAACGCCGGGAACTCTTTCCCGACGAAGCAGGGAAAGGATGCCTCATCTTGAGCTACGAGGCCGAAACGGGGCTCCTCTGGATGTGGGCGGGAACCTCGTGATTCCTCTCGAGTGGAGACGGGTATGTCGGGGAACTTCTTGATTTGCACCAAGTGTTTTAAGGACCCTTTCGAAGTTCCAGAGGTGAGGTGTGATCAGCCTCGAGACGCCTCAGTGGAAATGGGCCTCATTTCGCCTGGAGGGGAGAACCTCCTGGATTTTCTCGTGTTGCGGCAGGTCTTCTCGAGTTACGATGGGGACCTCAGGGACCCGCTCTGGTGGCCTCAGGAAAGTCCAGTCCCCATGCGAGTTGCTAAGGGACCTCTGGGTATTCCTCTCCCGTCCATGCCGGGGCCTCAGTCCTTGTGTGGAGTCGGGGCCGGAACCTGAGGATTCCTCTCCAGTGTTGCCATGGATCTTGGGGTGCTTCTGAGTCTCCCCAGGGGAGTCAGGCCTCGTCTCGAGTGGGGGCATGCACGTGCGCTTTCCTCCCGAGCTGCAGCAGTAGTGTCACGCTTCCTGTCACGTGGATCAAGGGATCTGTGGCTTTCCCTCGAGGCTGTCCCTCGAGGCTTTCCCACGAGGCTTTCCCACAGGGCTGTGCCACGTGCCACCTTGGTGTGAGTCGATCCTCGGCGTGAAAGACGAGCCGGTGAAGGGAAAAGAGGTTCCTCTGGAATGGACTGAGACATCTGATGGACTCATGGAATGGTGGCACGACCCTGGAGTTCCTCTCGCCGTTCCTGTTGAGAGGGCCTCCTCTTGAGATGCGACGGGAACGCCGGGAACTCTTTCCCGACGAAGCAGGGAAAGGATGCCTCATCTCGAGCTACGAGGCGGAAACGGGGCTCCTCTGGATGTGGGCGGGACCCTCGTGATTCCTCTCGAGTGGAGACGGGTATGTCAGGAAACTACTTGATTTGCACCAAGGGTGTGAATGACCCTTTCGAAGTTCCAGACGTGAGGTGTGATCAGCCTCGAGACGCCTCAGCGGAAATGGGCCTCATCTCGCCTGGAGGGGAGAACCTCCTGGATTTTCTCGAGTTGCGGCAGGTCTTCTCGAGTTACGACGGGGACCTCAGGGACCCGCTCTGGTGGCCTAAGGAAAGGCCAGTCCCCATGCCAGTTGCTAGGGGGCCTCTCGGGATTCCTCTCCCGTCCATGCCAGGGCCTCAGTCCTTGTGTGGAGTCGGGGTCGGAACCTGAGGATTCCTCTCCAGTGTTGCCATGGATCTTGGGGTGCTTCTGAGTCTCCCCAGGGTGTCAGGCCTCGTCTCGAGTGGGGGCATGCACGTGCGCTTTCCTCCCGAGCTGCAGCAGTAGTGTCACGCGTCCTGTCACGTGGATCAAGGGATCTGTGGCTTTCCCTCCAGGCTGTCCCTCGAGGCTTTCCCACGAGGCTTTCCCAGAGGGCTGTGCCACGTGCCACCTTGGTGTGAGTCGATCCTCGGCGTGAAAGACGAGCCGGTGAAGGGAAAAGAGGTTCCTCTGGAATGGACTGAGACATCTGGGGGACTCTTGAAATGGTGGCATGACCCTGGAGTTCCTCTCGCCGTTCCTGTTGAGAGGGCCTCCTCTTGAGATGCGACGGGAACGCCGGGAACTCTTTCCCGACGGAGCAGGGAAAGGAACCCTCATCTCGAGCTACGAGGCCGAAACGGGGCTCCTCTGGATGTGGGCGGGACCCTCGTGATTCCTCTCGAGTGGAGACGGGTATGTCGGGGACCTTCTTGATTTGCACCAAGGGTGTGAAGGACCCTTTCGAAGTTCCAGAGGTGAGGTGTGAGCAGACTCAAGACGCCTCAGCAGAAATGGGCCTCATCTCGCCTGGAGGGGAGAACCTCCTGGATTTTCTCGAGTTGCGGCAGGTCTTCTCGAGTTACGACGGGGACCTCAGGGACCCGCTCTGGTGGCCTCAGGAAAGGCCAGTCCCCATGCGAGTTGCTAGGGGGCCTCTCGTGATTCCTCTCCCGTCCATGCCGGGGCCTCAGTCCTTGTGTGGATTCGGGGCCGGAACCTGAGAATTCCTCTCCAGTGTTGCCATGGATCTTGGGGTGCTTCTGAGTCTCCCCAGGGGAGTCAGGCCTCGTCTCGAGTGGGGGCATGCACGTGCGCTTTCCTCCCGAGCTGCAGCAGTAGTGTCACGCTTCCTGTCACGTGGATCAAGGGATCTGTGGCTTTCCGTCTAGGCTGTCCCTCGAGGCTTTCCCTCGAGGCTTTCCCACGAGGCTTTCCCACAGGGCTGTGCCACGTGCCACCTTGGTGTGAGTCGATCCTCGGCGTGAAAGACGAGCCGGTGAAGGGAAAAGAGGTTCCTCTGGAATGGACTGAGACATCTGGGGGACTCTTGAAATGGTGGCACGACCCTGGAGTTCCTCTCGCCGTTCCTGTTGAGAGGGCCTCCTTTTGAGATGCGACGGGAACGCCGGGAACTCTTTCCCGACGAAGCAGGGAAAGGATGCCTCATCTCGAGCTATGAGGCGGAAACGGGGCTCCTCTGGATGTGGGCGGGACCCTCGTGATTCCTCTCGAGTGGAGACGGCTAGGTCGGGGAACTTCTTGATTTGCACCAAGGGTGTGAAGGACCCTTTCGAAGTTCCAGAGGTGAGGTGTGATCAGCCTCGAGGCACCTCAGCGGAAATGGGCCTCATCTCGCCTGGAGGGGAGAACCTCCTGGATTTTCTCGAGTTGCGACAGGTCTTCTCGAGTTACGACGGGGACCTCAGGGACCCGCTCTGGTGGCCTCAGGAAAGGCAGTCCCCATGCGAGTTGCTAGGGGACCTCTCGGGATTCCTCTCACGTCTTTGCCAGGGCCTCAGTCCTTGTGTGGAGTCGGGACCGGAACCTGAGGATTCCTCTCCAGTGTTGCCATGGATCTTGGGGTGCTTGTGAGTCTCCCCAGAGGAGTCATGCCTCGTCTCGAGTGGGGGCATGCACGTGCGCTTTCCTCCGGAGCTGCAGCAGTAGTGTCACGCTTCCTGTCACGTGGATCACGGGATCTGTGACTTTCCCTCGAGGCTGTCCCTCGAGGCTTTCCCACGAGGCTTTCCCACAGGGCTGTGCCAGGGGCCACCCTGGTGTGAGTCGATCCTCGGCGTGAAATACGAGCCGGTGAAGGGAAAGAGGTTCCTCTGGAATGGACTGAGACATCTGGGGGACTCTTGGAATGGTGGCACGACCTTGAAGTTCCTCTCGCCGTTCCTGTTGAGAGGGCCTCCTCTTGAGATGCGACGGGAACGCCGGGAACTCTTTCCCGACGAAGCAGGGAAAGGATCCCTCATCTCGAGCTACGAGGCGGAAAC
Source organism: Budorcas taxicolor (assembly GCF_023091745.1). Classification (NCBI taxonomy): domain Eukaryota; kingdom Metazoa; phylum Chordata; class Mammalia; order Artiodactyla; family Bovidae; genus Budorcas; species Budorcas taxicolor. Next base: position 410,658 of record NW_026292727.1, read on the forward strand.
AGGGCTCCTCTGGATGTGGGCGGGACCCTCGTGATTCCTCTCGAGTGGAGACGGGTAAGTCGGGGAACTTCTTGATTTGCACCAAGGGTGTGAAGGACCCTTTCGAAGTTCCAGAGGTGAGGTGTGATCAGCCTCGAGACGCCTCAGCGGAAAAGGGCCTCATCTCGCCTGGAGGGGAGAACCTCCTGGATTTTCTCGAGTTGCGGCAGGTCTTCTCGAGTTATGACGGGGACCTCAGGGACCCGCCCTGGTGGCCTCAGGAAAGGCCGGTCCCCATGCGAGTTGCTAGGGGGCCTCTTGGGATTCCTCTCCCGTCCATGCCAGGGCCTCAGTCCTTGTGTGGAGACGGGGTCGGAACCTGAGGATTCCTCTCCAGTGTTGCCATGGATCTTGGGGTGCTTCTGAGTCTCCCCAGGGTGTCAGGCCTCGTCTCGAGTGGGGGCATGCACGTGCGCTTTCCGCCCGAGCTGCAGCAGTAGTGTCACGCTTACTGTCACGTGGATCAAGGGATCTGTGGCTTTCCCTCGAGGCTGTCCCTCGAGGCTTTCCCACGAGGCTTTCCCACAGGGCTGTGCCACGTGCCACCTTGTTGGGAGTCGATCCTCGGCGTGAAAGACGAGCCGGTGAAGGGAAAAGTGGATCCTCTGGAATGGACTGAGACATCTGGGGGACTCTTGGAATGGTGGCACGACCCTGGAGTTCCTCTCGCCGTTCCTGTTGAGACGGCCTCCTCTTGAGATGCGACGGGAACGCCGGGAACTCTTTCCCGACGAAGCAGGGAAAGGATGCCTCATCTTGAGCTACGAGGCCGAAACGGGGCTCCTCTGGATGTGGGCGGGAACCTCGTGATTCCTCTCGAGTGGAGACGGGTATGTCGGGGAACTTCTTGATTTGCACCAAGTGTTTTAAGGACCCTTTCGAAGTTCCAGAGGTGAGGTGTGATCAGCCTCGAGACGCCTCAGTGGAAATGGGCCTCATTTCGCCTGGAGGGGAGAACCTCCTGGATTTTCTCGTGTTGCGGCAGGTCTTCTCGAGTTACGATGGGGACCTCAGGGACCCGCTCTGGTGGCCTCAGGAAAGTCCAGTCCCCATGCGAGTTGCTAAGGGACCTCTGGGTATTCCTCTCCCGTCCATGCCGGGGCCTCAGTCCTTGTGTGGAGTCGGGGCCGGAACCTGAGGATTCCTCTCCAGTGTTGCCATGGATCTTGGGGTGCTTCTGAGTCTCCCCAGGGGAGTCAGGCCTCGTCTCGAGTGGGGGCATGCACGTGCGCTTTCCTCCCGAGCTGCAGCAGTAGTGTCACGCTTCCTGTCACGTGGATCAAGGGATCTGTGGCTTTCCCTCGAGGCTGTCCCTCGAGGCTTTCCCACGAGGCTTTCCCACAGGGCTGTGCCACGTGCCACCTTGGTGTGAGTCGATCCTCGGCGTGAAAGACGAGCCGGTGAAGGGAAAAGAGGTTCCTCTGGAATGGACTGAGACATCTGATGGACTCATGGAATGGTGGCACGACCCTGGAGTTCCTCTCGCCGTTCCTGTTGAGAGGGCCTCCTCTTGAGATGCGACGGGAACGCCGGGAACTCTTTCCCGACGAAGCAGGGAAAGGATGCCTCATCTCGAGCTACGAGGCGGAAACGGGGCTCCTCTGGATGTGGGCGGGACCCTCGTGATTCCTCTCGAGTGGAGACGGGTATGTCAGGAAACTACTTGATTTGCACCAAGGGTGTGAATGACCCTTTCGAAGTTCCAGACGTGAGGTGTGATCAGCCTCGAGACGCCTCAGCGGAAATGGGCCTCATCTCGCCTGGAGGGGAGAACCTCCTGGATTTTCTCGAGTTGCGGCAGGTCTTCTCGAGTTACGACGGGGACCTCAGGGACCCGCTCTGGTGGCCTAAGGAAAGGCCAGTCCCCATGCCAGTTGCTAGGGGGCCTCTCGGGATTCCTCTCCCGTCCATGCCAGGGCCTCAGTCCTTGTGTGGAGTCGGGGTCGGAACCTGAGGATTCCTCTCCAGTGTTGCCATGGATCTTGGGGTGCTTCTGAGTCTCCCCAGGGTGTCAGGCCTCGTCTCGAGTGGGGGCATGCACGTGCGCTTTCCTCCCGAGCTGCAGCAGTAGTGTCACGCGTCCTGTCACGTGGATCAAGGGATCTGTGGCTTTCCCTCCAGGCTGTCCCTCGAGGCTTTCCCACGAGGCTTTCCCAGAGGGCTGTGCCACGTGCCACCTTGGTGTGAGTCGATCCTCGGCGTGAAAGACGAGCCGGTGAAGGGAAAAGAGGTTCCTCTGGAATGGACTGAGACATCTGGGGGACTCTTGAAATGGTGGCATGACCCTGGAGTTCCTCTCGCCGTTCCTGTTGAGAGGGCCTCCTCTTGAGATGCGACGGGAACGCCGGGAACTCTTTCCCGACGGAGCAGGGAAAGGAACCCTCATCTCGAGCTACGAGGCCGAAACGGGGCTCCTCTGGATGTGGGCGGGACCCTCGTGATTCCTCTCGAGTGGAGACGGGTATGTCGGGGACCTTCTTGATTTGCACCAAGGGTGTGAAGGACCCTTTCGAAGTTCCAGAGGTGAGGTGTGAGCAGACTCAAGACGCCTCAGCAGAAATGGGCCTCATCTCGCCTGGAGGGGAGAACCTCCTGGATTTTCTCGAGTTGCGGCAGGTCTTCTCGAGTTACGACGGGGACCTCAGGGACCCGCTCTGGTGGCCTCAGGAAAGGCCAGTCCCCATGCGAGTTGCTAGGGGGCCTCTCGTGATTCCTCTCCCGTCCATGCCGGGGCCTCAGTCCTTGTGTGGATTCGGGGCCGGAACCTGAGAATTCCTCTCCAGTGTTGCCATGGATCTTGGGGTGCTTCTGAGTCTCCCCAGGGGAGTCAGGCCTCGTCTCGAGTGGGGGCATGCACGTGCGCTTTCCTCCCGAGCTGCAGCAGTAGTGTCACGCTTCCTGTCACGTGGATCAAGGGATCTGTGGCTTTCCGTCTAGGCTGTCCCTCGAGGCTTTCCCTCGAGGCTTTCCCACGAGGCTTTCCCACAGGGCTGTGCCACGTGCCACCTTGGTGTGAGTCGATCCTCGGCGTGAAAGACGAGCCGGTGAAGGGAAAAGAGGTTCCTCTGGAATGGACTGAGACATCTGGGGGACTCTTGAAATGGTGGCACGACCCTGGAGTTCCTCTCGCCGTTCCTGTTGAGAGGGCCTCCTTTTGAGATGCGACGGGAACGCCGGGAACTCTTTCCCGACGAAGCAGGGAAAGGATGCCTCATCTCGAGCTATGAGGCGGAAACGGGGCTCCTCTGGATGTGGGCGGGACCCTCGTGATTCCTCTCGAGTGGAGACGGCTAGGTCGGGGAACTTCTTGATTTGCACCAAGGGTGTGAAGGACCCTTTCGAAGTTCCAGAGGTGAGGTGTGATCAGCCTCGAGGCACCTCAGCGGAAATGGGCCTCATCTCGCCTGGAGGGGAGAACCTCCTGGATTTTCTCGAGTTGCGACAGGTCTTCTCGAGTTACGACGGGGACCTCAGGGACCCGCTCTGGTGGCCTCAGGAAAGGCAGTCCCCATGCGAGTTGCTAGGGGACCTCTCGGGATTCCTCTCACGTCTTTGCCAGGGCCTCAGTCCTTGTGTGGAGTCGGGACCGGAACCTGAGGATTCCTCTCCAGTGTTGCCATGGATCTTGGGGTGCTTGTGAGTCTCCCCAGAGGAGTCATGCCTCGTCTCGAGTGGGGGCATGCACGTGCGCTTTCCTCCGGAGCTGCAGCAGTAGTGTCACGCTTCCTGTCACGTGGATCACGGGATCTGTGACTTTCCCTCGAGGCTGTCCCTCGAGGCTTTCCCACGAGGCTTTCCCACAGGGCTGTGCCAGGGGCCACCCTGGTGTGAGTCGATCCTCGGCGTGAAATACGAGCCGGTGAAGGGAAAGAGGTTCCTCTGGAATGGACTGAGACATCTGGGGGACTCTTGGAATGGTGGCACGACCTTGAAGTTCCTCTCGCCGTTCCTGTTGAGAGGGCCTCCTCTTGAGATGCGACGGGAACGCCGGGAACTCTTTCCCGACGAAGCAGGGAAAGGATCCCTCATCTCGAGCTACGAGGCGGAAACAGGGCTCCTCTGGATGTGGGCGGGACCCTCGTGATTCCTCTCGAGTGGAGACGGGTAAGTCGGGGAACTTCTTGATTTGCACCAAGGGTGTGAAGGACCCTTTCGAAGTTCCAGAGGTGAGGTGTGATCAGCCTCGAGACGCCTCAGCGGAAAAGGGCCTCATCTCGCCTGGAGGGGAGAACCTCCTGGATTTTCTCGAGTTGCGGCAGGTCTTCTCGAGTTATGACGGGGACCTCAGGGACCCGCCCTGGTGGCCTCAGGAAAGGCCGGTCCCCATGCGAGTTGCTAGGGGGCCTCTTGGGATTCCTCTCCCGTCCATGCAGGGGCCTCAGTCCTTGTGTGGAGTCGGGGCCAGAACCTGAGGATTCCTCTCCAGTGTTGCCATGGATCTTGGGGTGCTTCTGAGTCTCCCCAGGGGAGTCAGGCCTCGTCTCGAGTGGGGTCATGCACGTGCGCTTTCCTCCAGAGCTGCAGCAGTAGTGTCACGCTTCCTGTCACGTAGATCAAGGGATCTGTGGCATTCTCTCGAGGCTGTCCCTCGAGGCTTTTCCACGAGGCTTTCCCACGAGGCTTTCCCACAGGGCTGTTCCACGTGCCACCTTGGTGTGAGTCGATCCTCGGCGTGAAAGACGAGCCGGTGAAGGGAAAAGAGGTTCCTCTGGAATGGACTGAGACATCTGGGGGACTCTTGGAATGGTGGCACGACCCTGGAGTTCCTCTCGCCGTTCCTGTTGAGAGGGAATCCTCTTGAGATGCGACTGGAACGCCGGGAAATCTTTCCCGACGAAGCAGGGAAAGGATCCCTCATCTCGAGCTACGAGGCGGAAACGGGGCTCCTCTTGATTTGGGCGGGATCTTCGTGATTCCTCTCGAGTGGAGACGGGTATGTCGAGGAACATCTTGATTTGCACCAATGGTGTGAAGGAGCCTTTCAAAGTTCCAGAGTTGAGGTGTGATCAGCCTCGAGATGCCTCAGCGGAAATGGGCCTCATCTCGCCTGGAGGGGAGAACCTCCCGGATTTTCTCGAGTTGCGGCAGGTCTTCTCGAGTTACGACGGGGACCTCAGGGACCCGCTCTGGTGGCCTCAGGAAAGGCCAACCCCATGCCAGTTGCTAGGGGACCTCTCGGGATTCCTCTCCCGTCCATGCCGGGGCCTCAGTCCTTGTGTGGAGTCGGGGCCGGAACCTGAGGATTCCTCTCCAGTGTTGACATGGATCTTGGGGTGCTTCTGAGTCTCCCCAGGGGAGTCAGGCCTCGTCCCGAGTGGGGGTATGCACATGCGGTTTCCTCCCGAGCTGCAGCAGTAGTGTCACGCTTCCTGTCACGTGGATCAAGGGATCTGTGGCTTTCCCTCGAGGCTGTCCCTCGAGGCTTTCCCACGAGGCTTTCCCACAGGGCTGTGCCACGTGCCACCTTGGTGTGAGTCGATATTCGGCGTGAAAGACGAGCCAGTGAAGGGAAAAGAGGTTCCTCTGGAATGGACTGAGAAATATGGGGGACTCTTGGAATGGTGGCACGACCCTGGAGTTCCTCTCGCCGTTCCTGTTGAGAGGGCCTCCTCTTGAGATGCGACAGGAACGCCGGGAACTCTTTCCCGACGAAGCAGGGAAAGGATCCCTCATCTCGAGCTACGAGGCGGAAACGGGGCTCCTCTGGATGTGGGCGGGACCCTCGTGATTCCTCTCGAGTGGAGACGGGTAGGTCGGGGAACTTCTTGATTTGCACCAAGAGTGTGAAGGACCCTTTCGAAGTTCCAGAGGTGAAGTGTGATCAGCCTCGAGACGCCTCAGCAGAAATGGGCCTCATCTCGCCTGGAGGGGAGAACCTCCTGGATTTTCTCGAGTTGCGGCAGTTCTTCTCGAGTTACGACGGGGACCTCAGGGACCCGCTCTGGTGGCCTCAGGAAAGGCCAGTCCCCGTGCGAGTTGCTAGGGGCATCTCGGGATTCCTCTCCCGTCCATGCCGGGGCCTAAGACCTTGTGTGGAGTCGGGGCCGGAACCTGAGGATTCCTCTCCAGTGTTGCCATGGATCTTGGGGTGCTTCTGAGTCTCCCCAGGGGAGTCAGGCCTCGTCTCGAGTGGGGGCATGCACGTGCACTTCCCTCCCGAGCTGCAGCAGAAGGGTCACGCTTCCTGTCACGTGGATAAAGGGATCTGTACATTTCCCTCGAGGCTTTTGCTCGAGGCTTTCCTACAAGGCTTTCCCACAGGGTTGTGCCACGTGCCACCTTGGTGTGAGTCGATCCTCGGCGTGAAAGAAGAGCCGGTGAAGGGAAAAGAGGTTCCTCTGGAATGGACTGAGACATCTGGGGGACTCTTGGAATGGTGGCACGACCCTGGAGCTCCTCTCGCCGTTCCTGTTGAGAGGGCCTCCTCTTGAGATGCGACGGGAACGCCGGGAACTCGTTCCCGACGAAGCAGGGAAAGGATCCCTCATCTCGAGCTACGAGGCGGAAACGGGGCTCCTCTGGATGTGGGCGGGACCCTCGTGTTTCCTCTCGAGTGGAGACGGGTATGTCGGGGAACTTCTTGATTTGCACCAAGGGTGTGAAGGACCCTTTCGAAGTTCCAGAGGTGAGGTGTGATCACCTCGAGACGCCTCAGCGGAAATGGGCCTCATCTCGCCTGGAGGGGAGAACCTCCTGGATTATCTCGAGTTGAGGCAGGTCTTCTCGAGTTACGACGGGGACCTCAGGGACCCGATCTGATGGCCAAATGAAAGGCCAGTCCCTCTGCGAGTTGCTACGGGACCATTCGGGATTCCTCTCCCGTCCATCCCGGGGCCTAAGACCTTGTGTGGAGTCGGGGCCAGAACCTGAGGATTCCTCTCCAGTGTTGCCATGGATCTTGGGGTGCTTCTGAGTCTCCCCAGGGGAGTCAGGCCTCGAATCGAGTTTGGGCATGCACGTGCGCTTTCCTCCCGAGCTGCAGCAGTAGTGTCACGCTTCCTGTCACGTGGATCAAGGGATCTGTGGCTTTCCCTCGAGGCTTTCCCTCGAGGCTTTCCCACAAAGCTTTCCCACAGGGCTGTGCCACGTGCCACCTTGGTGTGAGTCTATCCTCGGCGTGAAAGACGAGCCGGTGAACGGTAACGAGGTTCCTCTGGAATGGACTGAGACATCTGGGGGACTCTTGGAATGGTGGCACGACCCTGGAGTTCCTCTCGCCGTTCCTGTTGAGAGGGCCTCTTGTTGAAATGCGACGGGAACGCTGGGAATTCTTTCCCGACGAAGCAGGGAAAGGATCCCTCATCTCGAGCTACGAGGCGGAAACCGGCCGCCTCTGGATGTGGGCGGGACCCTCGTGTTTCCTCTCGAGTGGAGACGGGTATGTCGGGGAACTTCTTGATTTGCACCAAGGGTGTGAAGGACCCTTTCGAAGTTCCATAGGTGAGGTGTGATTAGCCTCGAGACGCCTCAGCGGAAATGGGCCTCATCTCGCCTGCAGGGGAGAACCTCCTGGATATTCTCGAGTTGCGGCAGGTCTTCTCGAGTTACGACGGGGACCTCAGGGACCCGCTCTGGTCGCCTCAGGAAGGGCCAGTCCCCATGCGAGTTGCTAGGGGCCATCTCGGGATTCCTCTCCCGTCGATGACGGGGCCTAAGACCTTGTGTGGAGTCGGGGCCGGAACCTGAGCATTCCTCTCCAGTGTTACCATGGATCTTGGGGTGCCTCTGAGTCTCCCCAGGGGAGTCAGGCCTCGTCTCGAGTGGGGGCATGCACATGCGCTTCCCTCCCGAGCTGCAGCAGTAGGGTCACGCTTCCTGTCACGTGGATCAAGGGATCTGTGGCTTTCCCTCGAGGCTTTCCCTCGAGGCTTTCCCACGAGGCTTTCCCACAGGGCTGTGCCAAGTGCCACCTTGGTGTGAGTCGATCCTCGGCGTGAAAGACGAGCCGTTGAAGGGAAAAGAGGTTCCTCTGGAATGGACTGAGACATCTGAGGGACTCTTGGAATGGTGGCACGACCCTGGAGTTCCTCTCGCCGTTCCTGTTGAGAGGGCCTCCTATTGAATTGCGACGGGATCGCCGGGAATTCTTTCCCGACGAAGCAGGGAAAGGATCCGTCACCTCGAGCTACGAGGCGGAAACGGGGCTCCTCTGGATGTGGCCGGGACCCTCGTGTTTCCTCTAGAGTGGAGACGGGTATGTCGGGGAACTTCTTGATTTGCACCAAGGGTGTGAAGGACCCTTTCGACATTCCAGAGGTGAGGTGTGATTAGCCCCGAGAAGCCTCTGCGGAAATGGGCCTCGTCTCGCCTGCAGGGGAGAACCTCCTGGATATTCTCGAGTTGCGGCAGGTCTTCTCGAGTTACGACGGGGACCTCAGGGACCCGCTCTGGTGGCCTCAGGAGGGGCCAGTCCCCATGCGAGTTGCTAGGGGCCATCTCGGGATTCCTCTCCCGTCGATGCCGGGGCCTAAGACCTTGTGTGGAGTCGGTGCCGGAACCAGAGGATTCCTCTCCAGTGTTGACATGGATCTTGGGGTGCCTCTGAGTTTCCCCAGGGGAGTAAGGCCTCGTCTCGAGTGGGGGCATGCACGTGCGCTTCCCTCCCGAGCTGCAGCAGTAGGGTCACGCCTTCTGTCACGTAGATCAAGGGATCTGTGGCTTTCCCTCGAGGATTTCCCTCTAGGCTTTCCCGGGAGGCTTTCCCACAGGGCTGTGCCAAGTGCCACCTTGGTGTGAGTCGATCCTCGGCGTGAAAGACGAGCCGGTGAAGGGAAAAGAGGTTCCTCTGGAATGGACTGAGACATCTGGGGGACTCTTGGAATGGTGGCACGACCCTGGAGTTCCTCTCGCCTTTCCTGTTCAGAGGGCCTCCTCTTGAGATGCGACGGGAACGCCGGGAATTCTTTCCCGACGATGCAGGGAAAGGATCCCTTACCTCGAGCTACGAGGCGGAAACGGGGCTCCCCTGGATGTGGGCGGGACCCTCGTGTTTCCTCTCGAGTGGAGACGGGTATGTCGGGGAACTTCTTGAGTTGCACCAAGGGTGTGAAGGACCCTTTCGACGTTCCAGAGGTGAGGTGTGATTAGCCCCGAGAAGCCTCTGCGGAAATGGGCCTCCTCTCGCCTGCAGGGGAGAACCTCCTGGATTTTCTCGAGTTCCGGCAGGTCTTCTCGAGTTACGACGGGGACCTCAGGGACCCGCTCTGGTGGCCTCAGGAAGGGCCAGTCCCCATGCGAGTTGCTAGGGGCCATCTCGGGATTCCTCTCCCGTCGATGCCGGGGAATAAGGCCTTGTTTGAAGTCGGGGCAGGAACCTGAGCATTCCTCTCCAATGTCGACATGGATCTTGGGGTGCCTCTGAGTCTCCCCAGGGGAGTCAGGCCTCGTCTCGAGTGGGGGCATGCACGTGCACTTCCCTCCCGAGCTGCAGCAGAAGGGTCACGCTTCCTGTCACGTGGATAAAGGGATCTGTACATTTCCCTCGAGGCTTTTGCTCGAGGCTTTCCTACAAGGCTTTCCCACAGGGTTGTGCCACGTGCCACCTTGGTGTGAGTCGATCCTCGGCGTGAAAGACGAGCCGGTGAAGGGAAAAGAGGTTCCTCTGGAATGGACTGAGACATCTGGGGGACTCTTGGAATGGTGGCACGACCCTGGAGTTCCTCTCGCCGTTCCTGTTGAGAGGGCCTCCTCTTGAGATGCGACGGGAACGCCGGGAACTCTTTCCCGACGAAGCAGGGAAAGGATCCCTCATCTCGAGCTACGAGGCGGAAACGGGGCTCCTCTGGATGTGGGCGGGACCCTCGTGATTCCTCTCGAGTGGAGACGGCTAGGTCGGGGAACTTCTTGATTTGCAGCAAGGGTGTGAAGGACCCTTTTGAAGTTCCAGAGGTGAGGTGTGATCAGCCTCGAGACGCCTCAGCGGAAATGGGCCTCATCTCGCCTGGAGGGGAGAACCTCCTGGATTTTCTCGAGTTGCGGCAGGTCTTCTCGAGTTACGACGGGGACCTCAGGGACCCGCTCTGGTGGCCTCAGGAAAGGCCAGTCCCCATGCGAGTTGCTAGGGGACCTCTCGGGATTCCTCTCCCGTCCATGCCGGGGCCTCAGTCCTTGTGTGGAGTCGGGGCCGGAACCTGAGGATTCCTCTCCAGTGTTGCCATGGATCTTGGGGTGCTTCTGAGTCTCCCCTGGGGAGTCAGGCCTCGTCTCGAGTGGGGGCATGCACGTGCGCTTTCCTCCCGAGCTGCAGCAGTAGTGTCACGTTTCCTGTCACGTGGATCAAGGGATCTGTGGCTTTCCCTCGAGGCTGTCCCTCGCGGCTTTCCCACGAGGCTTTCCCACAGGGCTGTGCCACGTGCCACCTTGGTGTGAGTCGATCCTCGGCGTGAAAGACGAGCCGGTGAAGGGAAAAGAGGTTCCTCTGGAATGGACTGAGACATCTGGGGGACTCTTGGAATGGTGGCACGACCCTGGAGTTCCTCTCGCCGTTCCTGTTGAGAGGGCCTCCTCTTGAGATGCGACGGGAACGCTGGGAACTCTTTCCCGACGAAGCAGGGAAAGGATCCCTCATCTCGAGCTACGAGGCCGAAACGGGGCTCCTCTGGATGTGGGCGGGACCCTCGTGATTCCTCTCGAGTGGAGACGGCTATGTCGGGGAACTTCTTGATTTGCACCAAGGGTGTGAAGGAGCCTTTCGAAGTTCCAGAGGTGAGATGTGATCAGCCTCGAGACGCCTCAGCAGAAATGGGCCTCATCTCGCCTGGAGGGGAGAACCTCCTGGATTTTCTCGAGTTGCGGCAGTTCTTCTCGAGTTACGACGGGGACCTCAGGGACCCGCTCTGGTGGCCTCAGGAAAGGCCAGTCCCCATGCGAGTTGCTAGGGGCCATCTCGGGATTCCTCTCCCGTCCATGCCGGGGCCTAAGACCTTGTGTGGAGTCGGGGCCGGAACCTGAGGATTCCTCTCCAGTGTTGCCATGGATCTAGGGGTGCTTCTGAGTCTCCCCAGGGGAGTCAGGCCTCGTCTCGAGTCGGGGCATGCACGTGCGCTTTCCTCCCGAGCTGCAGCAGTAGTGTCACGCTTCCTGTCACCTGGATCAAGGGATCTGTGTTTTCCCTCGAGGCTTTCGCTCGAGGCTTTCCCACGAGGCTTTCCCACAGGGCTGTGCCACGTGCCACCTTGGTGTGAGTCGATCCTCGGCGTGAAAGACGAGCCGGTGAAAGGAAAAGAGGTTCCTCTGGAATGGACTGAGACATCTGGGGGACTCTTGGAATGGTGGCACGACCCTGGAGTCCCTCTCGCCGTTCCTGTTGAGAGGGCCTCCTCGTGAGATGCGACGGGAACGCCGGGAACTCTTTCCCGACGAAGCAGGGAAAGGATCCCTCATCTCGAGCTACGAGGTGGAAACGGGGCTCCTCTGGATGTGGGCGGGACCCTCGTGATTCCTCTCGAGTGGAGACGGGTATGTCGGGGACCTTCTTGATTTGCACCAAGGGTGTGAAGGACCCTTTCGAAGTTCCATAGGTGAGGTGTGATCAGCTTCGAGACGCCTCAGCGGAAATGGGCCTCTTCTCGTTTGCAGGGGAGAACCTCCTGGATTTTCTCGAGTTGCGGCAGGTCTTCTCGAGTTACGACGGGGACCTCAGGGACCCGCTCTGGTGGCCTCAGGAAGGGCCAGTCCCCATGCGAGTTGCTAGGGGCCATCTCGGGATTCCTCTCCCGTCGATGCCGGGGAATAAGGCCTTGTTTGAAGTCGGGGCAGGAACCTGAGCATTCCTCTCCAATGTCGACATGGATCTTGGGGTGCCTCTGAGTCTCCCCAGGGGAGTCAGGCCTCGTCTCGAGTGGGGGCATGCACGTGCACTTCCCTCCCGAGCTGCAGCAGAAGGGTCACGCTTCCTGTCACGTGGATAAAGGGATCTGTACATTTCCCTCGAGGCTTTTGCTCGAGGCTTTCCTACAAGGCTTTCCCACAGGGTTGTGCCACGTGCCACCTTGGTGTGAGTCGATCCTCGGCGTGAAAGAAGAGCCGGTGAAGGGAAAAGAGGTTCCTCTGGAATGGACTGAGACATCTGGGGGACTCTTGGAATGGTGGCACGACCCTGGAGCTCCTCTCGCCGTTCCTGTTGAGAGGGCCTCCTCTTGAGATGCGACGGGAACGCCGGGAACTCGTTCCCGACGAAGCAGGGAAAGGATCCCTCATCTCGAGCTACGAGGCGGAAACGGGGCTCCTCTGGATGTGGGCGGGACCCTCGTGTTTCCTCTCGAGTGGAGACGGGTATGTCGGGGAACTTCTTGATTTGCACCAAGGGTGTGAAGGACCCTTTCGAAGTTCCAGAGGTGAGGTGTGATCACCTCGAGACGCCTCAGCGGAAATGGGCCTCATCTCGCCTGGAGGGGAGAACCTCCTGGATTATCTCGAGTTGAGGCAGGTCTTCTCGAGTTACGACGGGGACCTCAGGGACCCGATCTGATGGCCAAATGAAAGGCCAGTCCCTCTGCGAGTTGCTACGGGACCATTCGGGATTCCTCTCCCGTCCATGCCGGGGCCTAAGACCTTGTGTGGAGTCGGGGCCAGAACCTGAGGATTCCTCTCCAGTGTTGCCATGGATCTTGGGGTGCTTCTGAGTCTCCCCAGGGGAGTCAGGCCTCGAATCGAGTTTGGGCATGCACGTGCGCTTTCCTCCCGAGCTGCAGCAGTAGGGTCACGCTTCCTGTCACGTGGATCAAGGGATCTGTGGCTTTCCCTCGAGGCTTTCCCTCGAGGCTTTCCCACGAGGCTTTCCCACAGGGCTGTGCCAAGTGCCACCTTGGTGTGAGTCGATCCTCGGCGTGAAAGACGAGCCGTTGAAGGGAAAAGAGGTTCCTCTGGAATGGACTGAGACATCTGAGGGACTCTTGGAATGGTGGCACGACCCTGGAGTTCCTCTCGCCGTTCCTGTTGAGAGGGCCTCCTATTGAATTGCGACGGGATCGCCGGGAATTCTTTCCCGACGAAGCAGGGAAAGGATCCGTCACCTCGAGCTACGAGGCGGAAACGGGGCTCCTCTGGATGTGGCCGGGACCCTCGTGTTTCCTCTAGAGTGGAGACGGGTATGTCGGGGAACTTCTTGATTTGCACCAAGGGTGTGAAGGACCCTTTCGACATTCCAGAGGTGAGGTGTGATTAGCCCCGAGAAGCCTCTGCGGAAATGGGCCTCGTCTCGCCTGCAGGGGAGAACCTCCTGGATATTCTCGAGTTGCGGCAGGTCTTCTCGAGTTACGACGGGGACCTCAGGGACCCGCTCTGGTGGCCTCAGGAGGGGCCAGTCCCCATGCGAGTTGCTAGGGGCCATCTCGGGATTCCTCTCCCGTCGATGCCGGGGCCTAAGACCTTGTGTGGAGTCGGTGCCGGAACCAGAGGATTCCTCTCCAGTGTTGACATGGATCTTGGGGTGCCTCTGAGTTTCCCCAGGGGAGTCAGGCCTCGTCTCGAGTGGGGGCATGCACGTGCGCTTCCCTCCCGAGCTGCAGCAGTAGGGTCACGCCTTCTGTCACGTAGATCAAGGGATCTGTGGCTTTCCCTCGAGGATTTCCCTCTAGGCTTTCCCGGGAGGCTTTCCCACAGGGCTGTGCCAAGTGCCACCTTGGTGTGAGTCGATCCTCGGCGTGAAAGACGAGCCGGTGAAGGGAAAAGAGGTTCCTCTGGAATGGACTGAGACATCTGGGGGACTCTTGGAATGGTGGCACGACCCTGGAGTTCCTCTCGCCTTTCCTGTTCAGAGGGCCTCCTCTTGAGATGCGACGGGAACGCCGGGAATTCTTTCCCGACGATGCAGGGAAAGGATCCCTTACCTCGAGCTACGAGGCGGAAACGGGGCTCCCCTGGATGTGGGCGGGACCCTCGTGTTTCCTCTCGAGTGGAGACGGGTATGTCGGGGAACTTCTTGAGTTGCAACAAGGGTGTGAAGGACCCTTTCGACGTTCCAGAGGTGAGGTGTGATTAGCCCCGAGAAGCCTCTGCGGAAATGGGCCTCCTCTCGCCTGCAGGGGAGAACCTCCTGGATTTTCTCGAGTTCCGGCAGGTCTTCTTGAGTTACGACGGGGACCTCAGGGACCCGCTCTGGTGGCCTCAGGAAGGACCAGTCCCCATGCGAGTTGCTAGGGGCCATCTCGGGATTCCTCTCCCGTCGATGCCGGGGAATAAGGCCTTGTTTGAAGTCGGGGCAGGAACCTGAGCATTCCTCTCCAATGTCGACATGGATCTTGGGGTGCCTCTGAGTCTCCCCAGGGGAGTCAGGCCTCGTCTCGAGTGGGGGCATGCACGTGCACTTCCCTCCCGAGCTGCAGCAGAAGGGTCACGCTTCCTGTCACGTGGATAAAGGGATCTGTACATTTCCCTCAAGGCTTTTGCTCGAGGCTTTCCTACAAGGCTTTCCCACAGGGTTGTGCCACGTGCCACCTTGGTGTGAGTCGATCCTCGGCGTGAAAGACGAGACGGTGAAGGGAAAAGAGGTTCCTCTGGAATGGACTGAGACATCTGGGGACTCTTGGAATGGTGGCACGACCCTGGAGTTCCTCTCGCCGTTCCTGTTGAGAGGGCCTCCTCTTGAGATGCGACGGGAACGCCGGGAACTCTTTCCCGACGAAGCAGGGAAAGGATCCCTCATCTCGAGCTACGAGGCGGAAACGGGGCTCCTCTGGATGTGGGCGGGACCCTCGTGATTCCTCTCGAGTGGAGACGGCTAGGTCGGGGAACTTCTTGATTTGCACCAAGGGTGTGAAGGACCCTTTTGAAGTTCCAGAGGTGAGGTGTGATCAGCCTCGAGACGCCTCAGCGGAAATGGGCCTCATCTCGCCTGGAGGGGAGAACCTCCTGGATTTTCTCGAGTTGCGGCAGGTCTTCTCGAGTTACGACGGGGACCTCAGGGACCCGCTCTGGTGGCCTCAGGAAAGGCCAGTCCCCATGCGAGTTGCTAGGGGACCTCTCGGGATTCCTCTCCCGTCCATGCCGGGGCCTCAGTCCTTGTGTGGAGTCGGGGCCGGAACCTGAGGATTCCTCTCCAGTGTTGCCATGGATCTTGGGGTGCTTCTGAGTCTCCCCTGGGGAGTCAGGCCTCGTCTCGAGTGGGGGCATGCACGTGCGCTTTCCTCCCGAGCTGCAGCAGTAGTGTCACGTTTCCTGTCACGTGGATCAAGGGATCTGTGGCTTTCCCTCGAGGCTGTCCCTCGCGGCTTTCCCACGAGGCTTTCCCACAGGGCTGTGCCACGTGCCACCTTGGTGTGAGTCGATCCTCGGCGTGAAAGACGAGCCGGTGAAGGGAAAAGAGGTTCCTCTGGAATGGACTGAGACATCTGGGGGACTCTTGGAATGGTGGCACGACCCTGGAGTTCCTCTCGCCGTTCCTGTTGAGAGGGCCTCCTCTTGAGATGCGACGGGAACGCTGGGAACTCTTTCCCGACGAAGCAGGGAAAGGATCCCTCATCTCGAGCTACGAGGCCGAAACGGGGCTCCTCTGGATGTGGGCGGGACCCTCGTGATTCCTCTCGAGTGGAGACGGCTATGTCGGGGAACTTCTTGATTTGCACCAAGGGTGTGAAGGAGCCTTTCGAAGTTCCAGAGGTGAGATGTGATCAGCCTCGAGACGCCTCAGCAGAAATGGGCCTCATCTCGCCTGGAGGGGAGAACCTCCTGGATTTTCTCGAGTTGCGGCAGTTCTTCTCGAGTTACGACGGGGACCTCAGGGACCCGCTCTGGTGGCCTCAGGAAAGGTCAGTCCCCGTGCGAGTTGCTAGGGGCCATCTCGGGATTCCTCTCCCGTCCATGCCGGGGCCTAAGACCTTGTGTGGAGTCGGGGCCGGAACCTGAGGATTCCTCTCCAGTGTTGCCATGGATCTAGGGGTGCTTCTGAGTCTCCCCAGGGGAGTCAGGCCTCGTCTCGAGTCGGGGCATGCACGTGCGCTTTCCTCCCGAGCTGCAGCAGTAGTGTCACGCTTCCTGTCACCTGGATCAAGGGATCTGTGTTTTCCCTCGAGGCTTTCGCTCGAGGCTTTCCCACGAGGCTTTCCCACAGGGCTGTGCCACGTGCCACCTTGGTGTGAGTCGATCCTCGGCGTGAAAGACGAGCCGGTGAAGGGAAAAGAGGTTCCTCTGGAATGGACTGAGACATCTGGGGGACTCTTGGAATGGTGGCACGACCCTGGAGTCCCTCTCGCCGTTCCTGTTGAGAGGGCCTCCTCGTGAGATGCGACGGGAACGCCGGGAACTCTTTCCCGACGAAGCAGGGAAAGGATCCCTCATCTCGAGCTACGAGGTGGAAACGGGGCTCCTCTGGATGTGGGCGGGACCCTCGTGATTCCTCTCGAGTGGAGACGGGTATGTCGGGGACCTTCTTGATTTGCACCAAGGGTGTGAAGGACCCTTTCGAAGTTCCATAGGTGAGGTGTGATCAGCTTCGAGACGCCTCAGCGGAAATGGGCCTCTTCTCGCTTGCAGGGGAGAACCTCCTGGATTTTCTCGAGTTGCGGCAGGTCTTCTCGAGTTACGACGGGGACCTCAGGGACCCGCTCTGGTGGCCTCAGGAAGGGCCAGTCCCCATGCGAGTTGCTAGGGGCCATCTCGGGATTCCTCTCCCGTCGATGCCGGGGAATAAGGCCTTGTTTGAAGTCGGGGCAGGAACCTGAGCATTCCTCTCCAATGTCGACATGGATCTTGGGGTGCCTCTGAGTCTCCCCAGGGGAGTCAGGCCTCGTCTCGAGTGGGGGCATGCACGTGCACTTCCCTCCCGAGCTGCAGCAGAAGGGTCACGCTTCCTGTCACGTGGATAAAGGGATCTGTACATTTCCCTCGAGGCTTTTGCTCGAGGCTTTCCTACAAGGCTTTCCCACAGGGTTGTGCCACGTGCCACCTTGGTGTGAGTCGATCCTCGGCGTGAAAGAAGAGCCGGTGAAGGGAAAAGAGGTTCCTCTGGAATGGACTGAGACATCTGGGGGACTCTTGGAATGGTGGCACGACCCTGGAGCTCCTCTCGCCGTTCCTGTTGAGAGGGCCTCCTCTTGAGATGCGACGGGAACGCCGGGAACTCGTTCCCGACGAAGCAGGGAAAGGATCCCTCATCTCGAGCTACGAGGCGGAAACGGGGCTCCTCTGGATGTGGGCGGGACCCTCGTGTTTCCTCTCGAGTGGAGACGGGTATGTCGGGGAACTTCTTGATTTGCACCAAGGGTGTGAAGGACCCTTTCGAAGTTCCAGAGGTGAGGTGTGATCACCTCGAGACGCCTCAGCGGAAATGGGCCTCATCTCGCCTGGAGGGGAGAACCTCCTGGATTATCTCGAGTTGAGGCAGGTCTTCTCGAGTTACGACGGGGACCTCAGGGACCCGATCTGATGGCCAAATGAAAGGCCAGTCCCTCTGCGAGTTGCTACGGGACCATTCGGGATTCCTCTCCCGTCCATGCCGGGGCCTAAGACCTTGTGTGGAGTCGGGGCCAGAACCTGAGGATTCCTCTCCAGTGTTGCCATGGATCTAGGGGTGCTTCTGAGTCTCCCCAGGGGAGTCAGGCCTCGAATCGAGTTTGGGCATGCACGTGCGCTTTCCTCCCGAGCTGCAGCAGTAGTGCCACGCTTCCTGTCACGTGGATCAAGGGATCTGTGGCTTTCCCTCGAGGCTTTCCCTCGAGGCTTTCCCACAAAGCTTTCCCACAGGGCTGTGCCACGTGCCACCTTGGTGTGAGTCTATCCTCGGCGTGAAAGACGAGCCGGTGAACGGTAACGAGGTTCCTCTGGAATGGACTGAGACATCTGGGGGACTCTTGGAATGGTGGCACGACCCTGGAGTTCCTCTCGCCGTTCCTGTTGAGAGGGCCTCTTGTTGAAATGCGACGGGAACGCTGGGAATTCTTTCCCGACGAAGCAGGGAAAGGATCCCTCATCTCGAGCTACGAGGCGGAAACCGGCCGCCTCTGGATGTGGGCGGGACCCTCGTGTTTCCTCTCGAGTGGAGACGGGTATGTCGGGGAACTTCTTGATTTGCACCAAGGGTGTGAAGGACCCTTTCGAAGTTCCATAGGTGAGGTGTGATTAGCCTCGAGACGCCTCAGCGGAAATGGGCCTCATCTCGCCTGCAGGGGAGAACCTCCTGGATATTCTCGAGTTGCGGCAGGTCTTCTCGAGTTACGACGGGGACCTCAGGGACCCGCTCTGGTCGCCTCAGGAAGGGCCAGTCCCCATGCGAGTTGCTAGGGGCCATCTCGGGATTCCTCTCCCGTCGATGGCGGGGCCTAAGACCTTGTGTGGAGTCGGGGCCGGAACCTGAGCATTCCTCTCCAGTGTTACCATGGATCTTGGGGTGCCTCTGAGTCTCCCCAGGGGAGTCAGGCCTCGTCTCGAGTGGGGGCATGCACATGCGCTTCCCTCCCGAGCTGCAGCAGTAGGGTCACGCTTCCTGTCACGTGGATCAAGGGATCTGTGGCTTTCCCTCGAGGCTTTCCCTCGAGGCTTTCCCACGAGGCTTTCCCACAGGGCTGTGCCAAGTGCCACCTTGGTGTGAGTCGATCCTCGGCGTGAAAGACGAGCCGTTGAAGGGAAAAGAGGTTCCTCTGGAATGGACTGAGACATCTGAGGGACTCTTGGAATGGTGGCACGACCCTGGAGTTCCTCTCGCCGTTCCTGTTGAGAGGGCCTCCTATTGAATTGCGACGGGATCGCCGGGAATTCTTTCCCGACGAAGCAGGGAAAGGATCCGTCACCTCGAGCTACGAGGCGGAAACGGGGCTCCTCTGGATGTGGCCGGGACCCTCGTGTTTCCTCTAGAGTGGAGACGGGTATGTCGGGGAACTTCTTGATTTGCACCAAGGGTGTGAAGGACCCTTTCGACATTCCAGAGGTGAGGTGTGATTAGCCCCGAGAAGCCTCTGCGGAAATGGGCCTCGTCTCGCCTGCAGGGGAGAACCTCCTGGATATTCTCGAGTTGCGGCAGGTCTTCTCGAGTTACGACGGGGACCTCAGGGACCCGCTCTGGTGGCCTCAGGAGGGGCCAGTCCCCATGCGAGTTGCTAGGGGCCATCTCGGGATTCCTCTCCCGTCGATGCCGGGGCCTAAGACCTTGTGTGGAGTCGGTGCCGGAACCAGAGGATTCCTCTCCAGTGTTGACATGGATCTTGGGGTGCCTCTGAGTTTCCCCAGGGGAGTCAGGCCTCGTCTCGAGTGGGGGCATGCACGTGCGCTTCCCTCCCGAGCTGCAGCAGTAGGGTCACGCCTTCTGTCACGTAGATCAAGGGATCTGTGGCTTTCCCTCGAGGATTTCCCTCTAGGCTTTCCCGGGAGGCTTTCCCACAGGGCTGTGCCAAGTGCCACCTTGGTGTGAGTCGATCCTCGGCGTGAAAGACGAGCCGGTGAAGGGAAAAGAGGTTCCTCTGGAATGGACTGAGACATCTGGGGGACTCTTGGAATGGTGGCACGACCCTGGAGTTCCTCTCGCCTTTCCTGTTCAGAGGGCCTCCTCTTGAGATGCGACGGGAACGCCGGGAATTCTTTCCCGACGATGCAGGGAAAGGATCCCTTACCTCGAGCTACGAGGCGGAAACGGGGCTCCCCTGGATGTGGGCGGGACCCTCGTGTTTCCTCTCGAGTGGAGACGGGTATGTCGGGGAACTTCTTGAGTTGCACCAAGGGTGTGAAGGACCCTTTCGACGTTCCAGAGGTGAGGTGTGATTAGCCCCGAGAAGCCTCTGCGGAAATGGGCCTCCTCTCGCCTGCAGGGGAGAACCTCCTGGATTTTCTCGAGTTCCGGCAGGTCTTCTCGAGTTACGACGGGGACCTCAGGGACCCGCTCTGGTGGCCTCAGGAAGGGCCAGTCCCCATGCGAGTTGCTAGGGGCCATCTCGGGATTCCTCTCCCGTCGATGCCGGGGAATAAGGCCTTGTTTGAAGTCGGGGCAGGAACCTGAGCATTCCTCTCCAATGTCGACATGGATCTTGGGGTGCCTCTGAGTCTCCCCAGGGGAGTCAGGCCTCGTCTCGAGTGGGGGCATGCACGTGCACTTCCCTCCCGAGCTGCAGCAGAAGGGTCACGCTTCCTGTCACGTGGATAAAGGGATCTGTACATTTCCCTCGAGGCTTTTGCTCGAGGCTTTCCTACAAGGCTTTCCCACAGGGTTGTGCCACGTGCCACCTTGGTGTGAGTCGATCCTCGGCGTGAAAGACGAGCCGGTGAAGGGAAAAGAGGTTCCTCTGGAATGGACTGAGACATCTGGGGGACTCTTGGAATGGTGGCACGACCCTGGAGTTCCTCTCGCCGTTCCTGTTGAGAGGGCCTCCTCTTGAGATGCGACGGGAACGCCGGGAACTCTTTCCCGACGAAGCAGGGAAAGGATCCCTCATCTCGAGCTACGAGGCGGAAACGGGGCTCCTCTGGATGTGGGCGGGACCCTCGTGATTCCTCTCGAGTGGAGACGGCTAGGTCGGGGAACTTCTTGATTTGCAGCAAGGGTGTGAAGGACCCTTTTGAAGTTCCAGAGGTGAGGTGTGATCAGCCTCGAGACGCCTCAGCGGAAATGGGCCTCATCTCGCCTGGAGGGGAGAACCTCCTGGATTTTCTCGAGTTGCGGCAGGTCTTCTCGAGTTACGACGGGGACCTCAGGGACCCGCTCTGGTGGCCTCAGGAAAGGCCAGTCCCCATGCGAGTTGCTAGGGGACCTCTCGGGATTCCTCTCCCGTCCATGCCGGGGCCTCAGTCCTTGTGTGGAGTCGGGGCCGGAACCTGAGGATTCCTCTCCAGTGTTGCCATGGATCTTGGGGTGCTTCTGAGTCTCCCCTGGGGAGTCAGGCCTCGTCTCGAGTGGGGGCATGCACGTGCGCTTTCCTCCCGAGCTGCAGCAGTAGTGTCACGTTTCCTGTCACGTGGATCAAGGGATCTGTGGCTTTCCCTCGAGGCTGTCCCTCGCGGCTTTCCCACGAGGCTTTCCCACAGGGCTGTGCCACGTGCCACCTTGGTGTGAGTCGATCCTCGGCGTGAAAGACGAGCCGGTGAAGGGAAAAGAGGTTCCTCTGGAATGGACTGAGACATCTGGGGGACTCTTGGAATGGTGGCACGACCCTGGAGTTCCTCTCGCCGTTCCTGTTGAGAGGGCCTCCTCTTGAGATGCGACGGGAACGCTGGGAACTCTTTCCCGACGAAGCAGGGAAAGGATCCCTCATCTCGAGCTACGAGGCCGAAACGGGGCTCCTCTGGATGTGGGCGGGACCCTCGTGATTCCTCTCGAGTGGAGACGGCTATGTCGGGGAACTTCTTGATTTGCACCAAGGGTGTGAAGGAGTCTTTCGAAGTTCCAGAGGTGAGATGTGATCAGCCTCGAGACGCCTCAGCAGAAATGGGCCTCATCTCGCCTGGAGGGGAGAACCTCCTGGATTTTCTCGAGTTGCGGCAGTTCTTCTCGAGTTACGACGGGGACCTCAGGGACCCGCTCTGGTGGCCTCAGGAAAGGCCAGTCCCCGTGCGAGTTGCTAGGGGCCATCTCGGGATTCCTCTCCCGTCCATGCCGGGGCCTAAGACCTTGTGTGGAGTCGGGGCCGGAACCTGAGGATTCCTCTCCAGTGTTGCCATGGATCTAGGGGTGCTTCTGAGTCTCCCCAGGGGAGTCAGGCCTCGTCTCGAGTCGGGGCATGCACGTGCGCTTTCCTCCCGAGCTGCAGCAGTAGTGTCACGCTTCCTGTCACCTGGATCAAGGGATCTGTGTTTTCCCTCGAGGCTTTCGCTCGAGGCTTTCCCACGAGGCTTTCCCACAGGGCTGTGCCACGTGCCACCTTGGTGTGAGTCGATCCTCGGCGTGAAAGACGAGCCGGTGAAGGGAAAAGAGGTTCCTCTGGAATGGACTGAGACATCTGGGGGACTCTTGGAATGGTGGCACGACCCTGGAGTCCCTCTCGCCGTTCCTGTTGAGAGGGCCTCCTCGTGAGATGCGACGGGAACGCCGGGAACTCTTTCCCGACGAAGCAGGGAAAGGATCCCTCATCTCGAGCTACGAGGCGGAAACGGGGCTCCTCTGGATGTGGGCGGGACCCTCGTGTTTCCTCTCGAGTGGAGACGGGTATGTCGGGGAACTTCTTGATTTGCACCAAGGGTGTGAAGGACCCTTTCGAAGTTCCAGAGGTGAGGTGTGATCACCTCGAGACGCCTCAGCGGAAATGGGCCTCATCTCGCCTGGAGGGGAGAACCTCCTGGATTATCTCGAGTTGAGGCAGGTCTTCTCGAGTTACGACGGGGACCTCAGGGACCCGATCTGATGGCCAAATGAAAGGCCAGTCCCTCTGCGAGTTGCTACGGGACCATTCGGGATTCCTCTCCCGTCCATGCCGGGGCCTAAGACCTTGTGTGGAGTCGGGGCCAGAACCTGAGGATTCCTCTCCAGTGTTGCCATGGATCTTGGGGTGCTTCTGAGTCTCCCCAGGGGAGTCAGGCCTCGAATCGAGTTTGGGCATGCACGTGCGCTTTCCTCCCGAGCTGCAGCAGTAGTGCCACGCTTCCTGTCACGTGGATCAAGGGATCTGTGGCTTTCCCTCGAGGCTTTCCCTCGAGGCTTTCCCACAAAGCTTTCCCACAGGGCTGTGCCACGTGCCACCTTGGTGTGAGTCTATCCTCGGCGTGAAAGACGAGCCGGTGAACGGTAACGAGGTTCCTCTGGAATGGACTGAGACATCTGGGGGACTCTTGGAATGGTGGCACGACCCTGGAGTTCCTCTCGCCGTTCCTGTTGAGAGGGCCTCTTGTTGAAATGCGACGGGAACGCTGGGAATTCTTTCCCGACGAAGCAGGGAAAGGATCCCTCATCTCGAGCTACGAGGCGGAAACCGGCCGCCTCTGGATGTGGGCGGGACCCTCGTGTTTCCTCTCGAGTGGAGACGGGTATGTCGGGGAACTTCTTGATTTGCACCAAGGGTGTGAAGGACCCTTTCGAAGTTCCATAGGTGAGGTGTGATTAGCCTCGAGACGCCTCAGCGGAAATGGGCCTCATCTCGCCTGCAGGGGAGAACCTCCTGGATATTCTCGAGTTGCGGCAGGTCTTCTCGAGTTACGACGGGGACCTCAGGGACCCGCTCTGGTCGCCTCAGGAAGGGCCAGTCCCCATGCGAGTTGCTAGGGGCCATCTCGGGATTCCTCTCCCGTCGATGACGGGGCCTAAGACCTTGTGTGGAGTCGGGGCCGGAACCTGAGCATTCCTCTCCAGTGTTACCATGGATCTTGGGGTGCCTCTGAGTCTCCCCAGGGGAGTCAGGCCTCGTCTCGAGTGGGGGCATGCACATGCGCTTCCCTCCCGAGCTGCAGCAGTAGGGTCACGCTTCCTGTCACGTGGATCAAGGGATCTGTGGCTTTCCCTCGAGGCTTTCCCTCGAGGCTTTCCCACGAGGCTTTCCCACAGGGCTGTGCCAAGTGCCACCTTGGTGTGAGTCGATCCTCGGCGTGAAAGACGAGCCGTTGAAGGGAAAAGAGGTTCCTCTGGAATGGACTGAGACATCTGAGGGACTCTTGGAATGGTGGCACGACCCTGGAGTTCCTCTCGCCGTTCCTGTTGAGAGGGCCTCCTATTGAATTGCGACGGGATCGCCGGGAATTCTTTCCCGACGAAGCAGGGAAAGGATCCGTCACCTCGAGCTACGAGGCGGAAACGGGGCTCCTCTGGATGTGGCCGGGACCCTCGTGTTTCCTCTAGAGTGGAGACGGGTATGTCGGGGAACTTCTTGATTTGCACCAAGGGTGTGAAGGACCCTTTCGACATTCCAGAGGTGAGGTGTGATTAGCCCCGAGAAGCCTCTGCGGAAATGGGCCTCGTCTCGCCTGCAGGGGAGAACCTCCTGGATATTCTCGAGTTGCGGCAGGTCTTCTCGAGTTACGACGGGGACCTCAGGGACCCGCTCTGGTGGCCTCAGGAGGGGCCAGTCCCCATGCGAGTTGCTAGGGGCCATCTCGGGATTCCTCTCCCGTCGATGCCGGGGCCTAAGACCTTGTGTGGAGTCGGTGCCGGAACCAGAGGATTCCTCTCCAGTGTTGACATGGATCTTGGGGTGCCTCTGAGTTTCCCCAGGGGAGTCAGGCCTCGTCTCGAGTGGGGGCATGCACGTGCGCTTCCCTCCCGAGCTGCAGCAGTAGGGTCACGCCTTCTGTCACGTAGATCAAGGGATCTGTGGCTTTCCCTCGAGGATTTCCCTCTAGGCTTTCCCGGGAGGCTTTCCCACAGGGCTGTGCCAAGTGCCACCTTGGTGTGAGTCGATCCTCGGCGTGAAAGACGAGCCGGTGAAGGGAAAAGAGGTTCCTCTGGAATGGACTGAGACATCTGGGGGACTCTTGGAATGGTGGCACGACCCTGGAGTTCCTCTCGCCTTTCCTGTTCAGAGGGCCTCCTCTTGAGATGCGACGGGAACGCCGGGAATTCTTTCCCGACGATGCAGGGAAAGGATCCCTTACCTCGAGCTACGAGGCGGAAACGGGGCTCCCCTGGATGTGGGCGGGACCCTCGTGTTTCCTCTCGAGTGGAGACGGGTATGTCGGGGAACTTCTTGAGTTGCACCAAGGGTGTGAAGGACCCTTTCGACGTTCCAGAGGTGAGGTGTGATTAGCCCCGAGAAGCCTCTGCGGAAATGGGCCTCCTCTCGCCTGCAGGGGAGAACCTCCTGGATTTTCTCGAGTTCCGGCAGGTCTTCTCGAGTTACGACGGGGACCTCAGGGACCCGCTCTGGTGGCCTCAGGAAGGGCCAGTCCCCATGCGAGTTGCTAGGGGCCATCTCGGGATTCCTCTCCCGTCGATGCCGGGGAATAAGGCCTTGTTTGAAGTCGGGGCAGGAACCTGAGCATTCCTCTCCAATGTCGACATGGATCTTGGGGTGCCTCTGAGTCTCCCCAGGGGAGTCAGGCCTCGTCTCGAGTGGGGGCATGCACGTGCACTTCCCTCCCGAGCTGCAGCAGAAGGGTCACGCTTCCTGTCACGTGGATAAAGGGATCTGTACATTTCCCTCGAGGCTTTTGCTCGAGGCTTTCCTACAAGGCTTTCCCACAGGGTTGTGCCACGTGCCACCTTGGTGTGAGTCGATCCTCGGCGTGAAAGACGAGCCGGTGAAGGGAAAAGAGGTTCCTCTGGAATGGACTGAGACATCTGGGGGACTCTTGGAATGGTGGCACGACCCTGGAGTTCCTCTCGCCGTTCCTGTTGAGAGGGCCTCCTCTTGAGATGCGACGGGAACGCCGGGAACTCTTTCCCGACGAAGCAGGGAAAGGATCCCTCATCTCGAGCTACGAGGCGGAAACGGGGCTCCTCTGGATGTGGGCGGGACCCTCGTGATTCCTCTCGAGTGGAGACGGCTAGGTCGGGGAACTTCTTGATTTGCAGCAAGGGTGTGAAGGACCCTTTTGAAGTTCCAGAGGTGAGGTGTGATCAGCCTCGAGACGCCTCAGCGGAAATGGGCCTCATCTCGCCTGGAGGGGAGAACCTCCTGGATTTTCTCGAGTTGCGGCAGGTCTTCTCGAGTTACGACGGGGACCTCAGGGACCCGCTCTGGTGGCCTCAGGAAAGGCCAGTCCCCATGCGAGTTGCTAGGGGACCTCTCGGGATTCCTCTCCCGTCCATGCCGGGGCCTCAGTCCTTGTGTGGAGTCGGGGCCGGAACCTGAGGATTCCTCTCCAGTGTTGCCATGGATCTTGGGGTGCTTCTGAGTCTCCCCTGGGGAGTCAGGCCTCGTCTCGAGTGGGGGCATGCACGTGCGCTTTCCTCCCGAGCTGCAGCAGTAGTGTCACGTTTCCTGTCACGTGGATCAAGGGATCTGTGGCTTTCCCTCGAGGCTGTCCCTCGCGGCTTTCCCACGAGGCTTTCCCACAGGGCTGTGCCACGTGCCACCTTGGTGTGAGTCGATCCTCGGCGTGAAAGACGAGCCGGTGAAGGGAAAAGAGGTTCCTCTGGAATGGACTGAGACATCTGGGGGACTCTTGGAATGGTGGCACGACCCTGGAGTTCCTCTCGCCGTTCCTGTTGAGAGGGCCTCCTCTTGAGATGCGACGGGAACGCTGGGAACTCTTTCCCGACGAAGCAGGGAAAGGATCCCTCATCTCGAGCTACGAGGCCGAAACGGGGCTCCTCTGGATGTGGGCGGGACCCTCGTGATTCCTCTCGAGTGGAGACGGCTATGTCGGGGAACTTCTTGATTTGCACCAAGGGTGTGAAGGAGTCTTTCGAAGTTCCAGAGGTGAGATGTGATCAGCCTCGAGACGCCTCAGCAGAAATGGGCCTCATCTCGCCTGGAGGGGAGAACCTCCTGGATTTTCTCGAGTTGCGGCAGTTCTTCTCGAGTTACGACGGGGACCTCAGGGACCCGCTCTGGTGGCCTCAGGAAAGGCCAGTCCCCGTGCGAGTTGCTAGGGGCCATCTCGGGATTCCTCTCCCGTCCATGCCGGGGCCTAAGACCTTGTGTGGAGTCGGGGCCGGAACCTGAGGATTCCTCTCCAGTGTTGCCATGGATCTAGGGGTGCTTCTGAGTCTCCCCAGGGGAGTCAGGCCTCGTCTCGAGTCGGGGCATGCACGTGCGCTTTCCTCCCGAGCTGCAGCAGTAGTGTCACGCTTCCTGTCACCTGGATCAAGGGATCTGTGTTTTCCCTCGAGGCTTTCGCTCGAGGCTTTCCCACGAGGCTTTCCCACAGGGCTGTGCCACGTGCCACCTTGGTGTGAGTCGATCCTCGGCGTGAAAGACGAGCCGGTGAAGGGAAAAGAGGTTCCTCTGGAATGGACTGAGACATCTGGGGGACTCTTGGAATGGTGGCACGACCCTGGAGTCCCTCTCGCCGTTCCTGTTGAGAGGGCCTCCTCGTGAGATGCGACGGGAACGCCGGGAACTCTTTCCCGACGAAGCAGGGAAAGGATCCCTCATCTCGAGCTACGAGGCGGAAACGGGGCTCCTCTGGATGTGGGCGGGACCCTCGTGTTTCCTCTCGAGTGGAGACGGGTATGTCGGGGAACTTCTTGATTTGCACCAAGGGTGTGAAGGACCCTTTCGAAGTTCCAGAGGTGAGGTGTGATCACCTCGAGACGCCTCAGCGGAAATGGGCCTCATCTCGCCTGGAGGGGAGAACCTCCTGGATTATCTCGAGTTGAGGCAGGTCTTCTCGAGTTACGACGGGGACCTCAGGGACCCGATCTGATGGCCAAATGAAAGGCCAGTCCCTCTGCGAGTTGCTACGGGACCATTCGGGATTCCTCTCCCGTCCATGCCGGGGCCTAAGACCTTGTGTGGAGTCGGGGCCAGAACCTGAGGATTCCTCTCCAGTGTTGCCATGGATCTTGGGGTGCTTCTGAGTCTCCCCAGGGGAGTCAGGCCTCGAATCGAGTTTGGGCATGCACGTGCGCTTTCCTCCCGAGCTGCAGCAGTAGTGCCACGCTTCCTGTCACGTGGATCAAGGGATCTGTGGCTTTCCCTCGAGGCTTTCCCTCGAGGCTTTCCCACAAAGCTTTCCCACAGGGCTGTGCCACGTGCCACCTTGGTGTGAGTCTATCCTCGGCGTGAAAGACGAGCCGGTGAACGGTAACGAGGTTCCTCTGGAATGGACTGAGACATCTGGGGGACTCTTGGAATGGTGGCACGACCCTGGAGTTCCTCTCGCCGTTCCTGTTGAGAGGGCCTCTTGTTGAAATGCGACGGGAACGCTGGGAATTCTTTCCCGACGAAGCAGGGAAAGGATCCCTCATCTCGAGCTACGAGGCGGAAACCGGCCGCCTCTGGATGTGGGCGGGACCCTCGTGTTTCCTCTCGAGTGGAGACGGGTATGTCGGGGAACTTCTTGATTTGCACCAAGGGTGTGAAGGACCCTTTCGAAGTTCCATAGGTGAGGTGTGATTAGCCTCGAGACGCCTCAGCGGAAATGGGCCTCATCTCGCCTGCAGGGGAGAACCTCCTGGATATTCTCGAGTTGCGGCAGGTCTTCTCGAGTTACGACGGGGACCTCAGGGACCCGCTCTGGTCGCCTCAGGAAGGGCCAGTCCCCATGCGAGTTGCTAGGGGCCATCTCGGGATTCCTCTCCCGTCGATGACGGGGCCTAAGACCTTGTGTGGAGTCGGGGCCGGAACCTGAGCATTCCTCTCCAGTGTTACCATGGATCTTGGGGTGCCTCTGAGTCTCCCCAGGGGAGTCAGGCCTCGTCTCGAGTGGGGGCATGCACATGCGCTTCCCTCCCGAGCTGCAGCAGTAGGGTCACGCTTCCTGTCACGTGGATCAAGGGATCTGTGGCTTTCCCTCGAGGCTTTCCCTCGAGGCTTTCCCACGAGGCTTTCCCACAGGGCTGTGCCAAGTGCCACCTTGGTGTGAGTCGATCCTCGGCGTGAAAGACGAGCCGTTGAAGGGAAAAGAGGTTCCTCTGGAATGGACTGAGACATCTGAGGGACTCTTGGAATGGTGGCACGACCCTGGAGTTCCTCTCGCCGTTCCTGTTGAGAGGGCCTCCTATTGAATTGCGACGGGATCGCCGGGAATTCTTTCCCGACGAAGCAGGGAAAGGATCCGTCACCTCGAGCTACGAGGCGGAAACGGGGCTCTTCTGGATGTGGCCGGGACCCTCGTGTTTCCTCTAGAGTGGAGACGGGTATGTCGGGGAACTTCTTGATTTGCACCAAGGGTGTGAAGGACCCTTTCGACATTCCAGAGGTGAGGTGTGATTAGCCCCGAGAAGCCTCTGCGGAAATGGGCCTCGTCTCGCCTGCAGGGGAGAACCTCCTGGATATTCTCGAGTTGCGGCAGGTCTTCTCGAGTTACGACGGGGACCTCAGGGACCCGCTCTGGTGGCCTCAGGAGGGGCCAGTCCCCATGCGAGTTGCTAGGGGCCATCTCGGGATTCCTCTCCCGTCGATGCCGGGGCCTAAGACCTTGTGTGGAGTCGGTGCCGGAACCAGAGGATTCCTCTCCAGTGTTGACATGGATCTTGGGGTGCCTCTGAGTTTCCCCAGGGGAGTCAGGCCTCGTCTCGAGTGGGGGCATGCACGTGCGCTTCCCTCCCGAGCTGCAGCAGTAGGGTCACGCCTTCTGTCACGTAGATCAAGGGATCTGTGGCTTTCCCTCGAGGATTTCCCTCTAGGCTTTCCCGGGAGGCTTTCCCACAGGGCTGTGCCAAGTGCCACCTTGGTGTGAGTCGATCCTCGGCGTGAAAGACGAGCCGGTGAAGGGAAAAGAGGTTCCTCTGGAATGGACTGAGACATCTGGGGGACTCTTGGAATGGTGGCACGACCCTGGAGTTCCTCTCGCCTTTCCTGTTCAGAGGGCGTCCTCTTGAGATGCGACGGGAACGCCGGGAATTCTTTCCCGACGATGCAGGGAAAGGATCCCTTACCTCGAGCTACGAGGCGGAAACGGGGCTCCCCTGGATGTGGGCGGGACCCTCGTGTTTCCTCTCGAGTGGAGACGGGTATGTCGGGGAACTTCTTGAGTTGCACCAAGGGTGTGAAGGACCCTTTCGACGTTCCAGAGGTGAGGTGTGATTAGCCCCGAGAAGCCTCTGCGGAAATGGGCCTCCTCTCGCCTGCAGGGGAGAACCTCCTGGATTTTCTCGAGTTCCGGCAGGTCTTCTCGAGTTACGACGGGGACCTCAGGGACCCGCTCTGGTGGCCTCAGGAAGGGCCAGTCCCCATGCGAGTTGCTAGGGGCCATCTCGGGATTCCTCTCCCGTCGATGCCGGGGAATAAGGCCTTGTTTGAAGTCGGGGCAGGAACCTGAGCATTCCTCTCCAATGTCGACATGGATCTTGGGGTGCCTCTGAGTCTCCCCAGGGGAGTCAGGCCTCGTCTCGAGTGGGGGCATGCACGTGCACTTCCCTCCCGAGCTGCAGCAGAAGGGTCACGCTTCCTGTCACGTGGATAAAGGGATCTGTACATTTCCCTCGAGGCTTTTGCTCGAGGCTTTCCTACAAGGCTTTCCCACAGGGTTGTGCCACGTGCCACCTTGGTGTGAGTCGATCCTCGGCGTGAAAGACGAGCCGGTGAAGGGAAAAGAGGTTCCTCTGGAATGGACTGAGACATCTGGGGGACTCTTGGAATGGTGGCACGACCCTGGAGTTCCTCTCGCCGTTCCTGTTGAGAGGGCCTCCTCTTGAGATGCGACGGGAACGCCGGGAACTCTTTCCCGACGAAGCAGGGAAAGGATCCCTCATCTCGAGCTACGAGGCGGAAACGGGGCTCCTCTGGATGTGGGCGGGACCCTCGTGATTCCTCTCGAGTGGAGACGGCTAGGTCGGGGAACTTCTTGATTTGCAGCAAGGGTGTGAAGGACCCTTTTGAAGTTCCAGAGGTGAGGTGTGATCAGCCTCGAGACGCCTCAGCGGAAATGGGCCTCATCTCGCCTGGAGGGGAGAACCTCCTGGATTTTCTCGAGTTGCGGCAGGTCTTCTCGAGTTACGACGGGGACCTCAGGGACCCGCTCTGGTGGCCTCAGGAAAGGCCAGTCCCCATGCGAGTTGCTAGGGGACCTCTCGGGATTCCTCTCCCGTCCATGCCGGGGCCTCAGTCCTTGTGTGGAGTCGGGGCCGGAACCTGAGGATTCCTCTCCAGTGTTGCCATGGATCTTGGGGTGCTTCTGAGTCTCCCCTGGGGAGTCAGGCCTCGTCTCGAGTGGGGGCATGCACGTGCGCTTTCCTCCCGAGCTGCAGCAGTAGTGTCACGTTTCCTGTCACGTGGATCAAGGGATCTGTGGCTTTCCCTCGAGGCTGTCCCTCGCGGCTTTCCCACGAGGCTTTCCCACAGGGCTGTGCCACGTGCCACCTTGGTGTGAGTCGATCCTCGGCGTGAAAGACGAGCCGGTGAAGGGAAAAGAGGTTCCTCTGGAATGGACTGAGACATCTGGGGGACTCTTGGAATGGTGGCACGACCCTGGAGTTCCTCTCGCCGTTCCTGTTGAGAGGGCCTCCTCTTGAGATGCGACGGGAACGCTGGGAACTCTTTCCCGACGAAGCAGGGAAAGGATCCCTCATCTCGAGCTACGAGGCCGAAACGGGGCTCCTCTGGATGTGGGCGGGACCCTCGTGATTCCTCTCGAGTGGAGACGGCTATGTCGGGGAACTTCTTGATTTGCACCAAGGGTGTGAAGGAGTCTTTCGAAGTTCCAGAGGTGAGATGTGATCAGCCTCGAGACGCCTCAGCAGAAATGGGCCTCATCTCGCCTGGAGGGGAGAACCTCCTGGATTTTCTCGAGTTGCGGCAGTTCTTCTCGAGTTACGACGGGGACCTCAGGGACCCGCTCTGGTGGCCTCAGGAAAGGCCAGTCCCCGTGCGAGTTGCTAGGGGCCATCTCGGGATTCCTCTCCCGTCCATGCCGGGGCCTAAGACCTTGTGTGGAGTCGGGGCCGGAACCTGAGGATTCCTCTCCAGTGTTGCCATGGATCTAGGGGTGCTTCTGAGTCTCCCCAGGGGAGTCAGGCCTCGTCTCGAGTCGGGGCATGCACGTGCGCTTTCCTCCCGAGCTGCAGCAGTAGTGTCACGCTTCCTGTCACCTGGATCAAGGGATCTGTGTTTTCCCTCGAGGCTTTCGCTCGAGGCTTTCCCACGAGGCTTTCCCACAGGGCTGTGCCACGTGCCACCTTGGTGTGAGTCGATCCTCGGCGTGAAAGACGAGCCGGTGAAGGGAAAAGAGGTTCCTCTGGAATGGACTGAGACATCTGGGGGACTCTTGGAATGGTGGCACGACCCTGGAGTCCCTCTCGCCGTTCCTGTTGAGAGGGCCTCCTCGTGAGATGCGACGGGAACGCCGGGAACTCTTTCCCGACGAAGCAGGGAAAGGATCCCTCATCTCGAGCTACGAGGTGGAAACGGGGCTCCTCTGGATGTGGGCGGGACCCTCGTGTTTCCTCTCGAGTGGAGACGGGTATGTCGGTGAACTTCTTGATTTGCACCAAGGGTGTGAAGGACCCTTTCGAAGTTCCAGAGGTGAGGTGTGATCAGCCTCGAGACGCCTCAGCGGAAATGGGCCTCATCTCGCCTGGAAGGGAGAACCTCCTGGATTTTCTCGAGTTGCGGCAGGTCTTCTCGAGTTACGACGGGGACCTCAGGGACCCGCTCTGGTGGCCTCAGGAAAGGCCAGTCCCCATGCGAGTTGCTAGGGGCCATCTCGGGATTCCTCTCCCGTCGATGCCGGGGAATAAGGCCTTGTTTGAAGTCGGGGCAGGAACCTGAGCATTCCTCTCCAATGTCGACATGGATCTTGGGGTGCCTCTGAGTCTCCCCAGGGGAGTCAGGCCTCGTCTCGAGTGGGGGCATGCACGTGCACTTCCCTCCCGAGCTGCAGCAGAAGGGTCACGCTTCCTGTCACGTGGATAAAGGGATCTGTACATTTCCCTCGAGGCTTTTGCTCGAGGCTTTCCTACAAGGCTTTCCCACAGGGTTGTGCCACGTGCCACCTTGGAGTGAGTCGATCCTCGGCGTGAAAGAAGAGCCGGTGAAGGGAAAAGAGGTTCCTCTGGAATGGACTGAGACATCTGGGGGACTCTTGGAATGGTGGCACGACCCTGGAGCTCCTCTCGCCGTTCCTGTTGAGAGGGCCTCCTCTTGAGATGCGACGGGAACGCCGGGAACTCGTTCCCGACGAAGCAGGGAAAGGATCCCTCATCTCGAGCTACGAGGCGGAAACGGGGCTCCTCTGGATGTGGGCGGGACCCTCGTGTTTCCTCTCGAGTGGAGACGGGTATGTCGGGGAACTTCTTGATTTGCACCAAGGGTGTGAAGGACCCTTTCGAAGTTCCAGAGGTGAGGTGTGATCACCTCGAGACGCCTCAGCGGAAATGGGCCTCATCTCGCCTGGAGGGGAGAACCTCCTGGATTATCTCGAGTTGAGGCAGGTCTTCTCGAGTTACGACGGGGACCTCTGGGACGCGCTCTTGGGGCCTCAGGAAAGGCCAGTCCCCATGCGAGTTGCTAGGGGACCTCTCGGGATTCCTCTCCCGTCCATGCCGGGGCCTCAGTCCTTGTGTGGAGTCGGGGCCGGAACCTGAGGATTCCTCTCCAGTGTTGCCATGGATCTTGGGGTGCTTCTGAGTCTCCCCAGGGGAGTCAGGCCTCGTCTCGAGTGGGGGCATGCACGTGCGCTTTCCTCCCGAGCTGCAGCAGTAGTGTCACGCTTCCTGTCACGTGGATCAAGGGATCTGTGGCTTTCCCTCGAGGCTTTCCCTCGAGGCTTTCCCACAAAGCTTTCCCACAGGGCTGTGCCACGTGCCACCTTGGTGTGAGTCTATCCTCGGCGTGAAAGACGAGCCGGTGAACAGTAACGAGGTTCCTCTGGAATGGACTGAGACATCTGGGGAACTCTTGGAATGGTGGCACGACCCTGGAGTTCCTCTCGCCGTTCCTGTTGAGAGGGCCTCTTGTTGAAATGCGACGGGAACGCTGGGAATTCTTTCCCGACGAAGCAGGGAAAGGATCCCTCATCTCGAGCTACGAGGCGGAAACCGGCCGCCTCTGGATGTGGGCGGGACCCTCGTGTTTCCTCTCGAGTGGAGACGGGTATGTCGGGGAACTTCTTGATTTGCACCAAGGGTGTGAAGGACCCTTTCGAAGTTCCATAGGTGAGGTGTGATTAGCCTCGAGACGCCTCAGCGGAAATGGGCCTCATCTCGCCTGCAGGGGAGAACCTCCTGGATATTCTCGAGTTGCGGCAGGTCTTCTCGAGTTACGACGGGGACCTCAGGGACCCGCTCTGGTCTCCTCAGGAAGGGCCAGTCCCCATGCGAGTTGCTAGGGGCCATCTCGGGATTCCTCTCCCGTCGATGGCGGGGCCTAAGACCTTGTGTGGAGTCGGGGCCGGAACCTGAGCATTCCTCTCCAGTGTTACCATGGATCTTGGGGTGCCTCTGAGTCTCCCCAGGGGAGTCAGGCCTCGTCTCGAGTGGGGGCATGCACATGCGCTTCCCTCCCGAGCTGCAGCAGTAGGGTCACGCTTCCTGTCACGTGGATCAAGGGATCTGTGGCTTTCCCTCGAGGCTTTCCCTCGAGGCTTTCCCACGAGGCTTTCCCACAGGGCTGTGCCAAGTGCCACCTTGGTGTGAGTCGATCCTCGGCGTGAAAGACGAGCCGTTGAAGGGAAAAGAGGTTCCTCTGGAATGGACTGAGACATCTGAGGGACTCTTGGAATGGTGGCACGACCCTGGAGTTCCTCTCGCCGTTCCTGTTGAGAGGGCCTCCTATTGAATTGCGACGGGATCGCCGGGAATTCTTTCCCGACGAAGCAGGGAAAGGATCCGTCACCTCGAGCTACGAGGCGGAAACGGGGCTCCTCTGGATGTGGCCGGGACCCTCGTGTTTCCTCTAGAGTGGAGACGGGTATGTCGGGGAACTTCTTGATTTGCACCAAGGGTGTGAAGGACCCTTTCGACATTCCAGAGGTGAGGTGTGATTAGCCCCGAGAAGCCTCTGCGGAAATGGGCCTCGTCTCGCCTGCAGGGGAGAACCTCCTGGATATTCTCGAGTTGCGGCAGGTCTTCTCGAGTTACGACGGGGACCTCAGGGACCCGCTCTGGTGGCCTCAGGAGGGGCCAGTCCCCATGCGAGTTGCTAGGGGCCATCTCGGGATTCCTCTCCCGTCGATGCCGGGGCCTAAGACCTTGTGTGGAGTCGGTGCCGGAACCAGAGGATTCCTCTCCAGTGTTGACATGGATCTTGGGGTGCCTCTGAGTTTCCCCAGGGGAGTCAGGCCTCGTCTCGAGTGGGGGCATGCACGTGCGCTTCCCTGCCGAGCTGCAGCAGTAGGGTCACGCCTTCTGTCATGTAGATCAAGGGATCTGTGGCTTTCCCTCGAGGATTTCCCTCTAGGCTTTCCCGGGAGGCTTTCCCACAGGGCTGTGCCAAGTGCCACCTTGGTGTGAGTCGATCCTCGGCGTGAAAGACGAGCCGGTGAAGGGAAAAGAGGTTCCTCTGGAATGGACTGAGACATCTGGGGGACTCTTGGAATGGTGGCACGACCCTGGAGTTCCTCTCGCCTTTCCTGTTCAGAGGGCCTCCTCTTGAGATGCGACGGGAACGCCGGGAATTCTTTCCCGACGATGCAGGGAAAGGATCCCTTACCTCCAGCTACGAGGCGGAAACGGGGCTCCCCTGGATGTGGGCGGGACCCTCGTGTTTCCTCTCGAGTGGAGACGGGTATGTCGGGGAACTTCTTGAGTTGCACCAAGGGTGTGAAGGACCCTTTCGACGTTCCAGAGGTGAGGTGTGATTAGCCCCGAGAAGCCTCTGCGGAAATGGGCCTCCTCTCGCCTGCAGGGGAGAACCTCCTGGATTTTCTCGAGTTCCGGCAGGTCTTCTCGAGTTACGACGGGGACCTCAGGGACCCGCTCTGGTGGCCTCAGGAAGGGCCAGTCCCCATGCGAGTTGCTAGGGGCCATCTCGGGATTCCTCTCCCGTCGATGCCGGGGAATAAGGCCTTGTTTGAAGTCGGGGCAGGAACCTGAGCATTCCTCTCCAATGTCGACATGGATCTTGGGGTGCCTCTGAGTCTCCCCAGGGGAGTCAGGCCTCGTCTCGAGTGGGGGCATGCACGTGCACTTCCCTCCCGAGCTGCAGCAGAAGGGTCACGCTTCCTGTCACGTGGATAAAGGGATCTGTACATTTCCCTCGAGGCTTTTGCTCGAGGCTTTCCTACAAGGCTTTCCCACAGGGTTGTGCCACGTGCCACCTTGGTGTGAGTCGATCCTCGGCGTGAAAGAAGAGCTGGTGAAGGGAAAAGAGGTTCCTCTGGAATGGACTGAGACATCTGGGGGACTCTTGGAATGGTGGCACGACCCTGGAGATCCTCTCGCCGTTCCTGTTGAGAGGGCCTCCTCTTGAGATGCGACGGGAACGCCGGGAACTCGTTCCCGACGAAGCAGGGAAAGGATCCCTCATCTCGAGCTACGAGGCGGAAACGGGGCTCCTCTGGATGTGGGCGGGACCCTCGTGTTTCCTCTCGAGTGGAGACGGGTATGTCGGGGAACTTCTTGATTTGCACCAAGGGTGTGAAGGACCCTTTCGAAGTTCCAGAGGTGAGGTGTGATCACCTCGAGACGCCTCAGCGGAAATGGGCCTCATCTCGCCTGGAGGGGAGAACCTCCTGGATTATCTCGAGTTGAGGCAGGTCTTCTCGAGTTACGACGGGGACCTCAGGGACCCGATCTGATGGCCAAATGAAAGGCCAGTCCCTCTGCGAGTTGCTACGGGACCATTCGGGATTCCTCTCCCGTCCATGCCGGGGCCTAAGACCTTGTGTGGAGTCGGGGCCAGAACCTGAGGATTCCTCTCCAGTGTTGCCATGGATCTTGGGGTGCTTCTGAGTCTCCCCAGGGGAGTCAGGCCTCGAATCGAGTTTGGGCATGCACGTGCGCTTTCCTCCCGAGCTGCAGCAGTAGTGTCACGCTTCCTGTCACGTGGATCAAGGGATCTGTGGCTTTCCCTCGAGGCTTTCCCTCGAGGCTTTCCCACAAAGCTTTCCCACAGGGCTGTGCCAAGTGCCACCTTGGTGTGAGTCTATCCTCGGCGTGAAAGACGAGCCGGTGAACGGTAACGAGGTTCCTCTGGAATGGACTGAGACATCTGGGGGACTCTTGGAATGGTGGCACGACCCTGGAGTTCCTCTCGCCGTTCCTGTTGAGAGGGCCTCTTGTTGAAATGCGACGGGAACGCCGGGAATTCTTTCCCGACGAAGCAGGGAAAGGATCCCTCATCTCGAGCTACGAGGCGGAAACCGGCCGCCTCTGGATGTGGGCGGGACCCTCGTGATTTCTCTCGAGTGGAGACGGGTATGTCGGGGAACTTCTTGATTTGCACCAAGGGTGTGAAGGACCCTTTCGAAGTTCCATAGGTGAGGTGTGATCAGCTTCGAGACGCCTCAGCGGAAATGGGCCTCTTCTCGCTTGCAGGGGAGAACCTCCTGGATTTTCTCGAGTTGCGGCAGGTCTTCTCGAGTTACGACGGGGACCTCAGGGACCCGCTCTGGTCGCCTCAGGAAGGGCCAGTCCCCATGCGAGTTGCTAGGGGCCATCTCGGGATTCCTCTCCCGTCGATGACGGGGCCTAAGACCTTGTGTGGAGTCGGGGCCGGAACCTGAGCATTCCTCTCCAGTGTTACCATGGATCTTGGGGTGCCTCTGAGTCTCCCCAGGGGAGTCAGGCCTCGTCTCGAGTGGGGGCATGCACATGCGCTTCCCTCCCGAGCTGCAGCAGTAGGGTCACGCTTCCTGTCACGTGGATCAAGGGATCTGTGGCTTTCCCTCGAGGCTTTCCCTCGAGGCTTTCCCACGAGGCTTTCCCACAGGGCTGTGCCAAGTGCCACCTTGGTGTGAGTCGATCCTCGGCGTGAAAGACGAGCCGTTGAAGGGAAAAGAGGTTCCTCTGGAATGGACTGAGACATCTGGGGGACTCTTGGAATGGTGGCACGACCCTGGAGTTCCTCTCGCCGTTCCTGTTGAGAGGGCCTCCTCGTGAGATGCGACGGGAACGCCGGGAATTCTTTCCCGAAGAAGCAGGGAAAGGATTCCTCACCTCGAGCTACGAGGCGGAAACGGGGCTCCTCTGGATGTGGGCGGGACCCTCGTGTTTCCTCTGCAGTGGAGAAGGGTATGTCGGGGAACTTCTTGATTTGCACCAAGGGTGGGAAGGACCCTTTCGACGTTCCAGAGGTGAGGTGTGATTAGCCCCGAGAAGCCTCTGCGGAAATGGGCCTCATCTCGCCTGCAGGGGAGGACCTCCCGGATATTCCCGAGTTTCGGCAGGTCTTCTCGAGTTACGACGGGGACCTCAGGGACCCGCTCTGGTCGCCTCAGGAAGGGCCAGTCCCCATGCGAGTTGCTAGGGGCCATCTCGGGATTCCTCTCCCGTCGATGGCGGGGCCTAAGACCTTGTGTGGAGTCGGGGTCGGAACCTCAGCATTCCTTTCCAGTGTTGACATGGATCTTGGGGTGCCTCTGAGTCTCCCCAGGGGAGTCAGGCTTCGTCTCGAGTGGGGGCATGCACGTGCGCATTCCTCCCGAGCTGCAGCTGTAGGGTCACGCTTCCTGTCACATGGATCAAGGGATCTGTGGCTTTCCCTCGAGGCTTTCCCTCGAGGCTTTCCCACGAGGCTTTCCCACAGGGCTGTGCCAAGTGCCACCTTGATGTGAGTCGATCCTCGGCGTGAAAGACGAGCCGTTGAAGGGAAAAGAGATTCATCTGGAATGGACTGAGACATCTGCGGGGCTCTTGGAATGGTGGCACGACGCTGCAGTTCCTCTCGCCGTTCCTGTTGAGAGGGCCTCCTCTTGAGATGCGACGGGAACGCCGGGAATTCTTTCCCGACGAAGCAGGGAAAGGATCCCTCACCTCGAACTACGAGGCGGAAACGGGGCTCCTCTGGATGTGGGCGGGCCCTCGTGTTTCCTCTCGAGTGGAGAAGGGTTTGTCGGGGAAATTCTTGAGTTGTACCAAGGGTGTGAAGGACCCTTTCGACGTTCCAGAGGTGAGGTGTGATTAGCCACGTGAAGCCTCTGTGGAATTGGGCCTCATCTCGCCTGCAGAGGAGAACCTCCTGGATATTCGCGAGTTGCGGTAGGTTTTCTCGAGTTACGACGGGGACCTCAGGGACCCGATCTGCTGGCCTCAGGAAGGGCCAGTCCCCATGCGAGTTGCTAGGGGCCATCTCGGTATTCCTCTCCCGTCGATGCCGTGGCCTAAAACCTTGTGTGGAGTCGGGGCCGGAACCAGAGGATTCCTCTCCAGTGTTGACATGGATTTTGGGGTGCCTCTGAGTCTCCCCAGTTGAGTCAGGCCTCATCTCGAGTGGGGTCTTGCACGTGCGATTCCCTCCCGAGCTGCCGCAGTAGGGTCACGCTTCCTGTCACGTGTATCAAGGGATCTGTGGCTTTCCCTCGAGGCTTTCCCTCGAGGCTTTCCCACGAGGCTTTCCCACAGGGCTGTGCCAAGTGCCACCTTGGTGTGAGTCGATCCTCGGCGTGAAAGACGAGCCGTTGAAGGGAAAAGAGGTTCCTCTGGAATGGACTGAGACATCTAGGGGACTCTTGGAATGGTGGCACGAACCTGCAGTTCCTCTCGCCGTTCCTGTTGAGAGGGCCTCCTCTTGAATTGCGACGGGAACGCCGGGAATTCTTTCCCAACGAAGCAGGGAAAGGATCCGTCACCTCGAGCTACGAGGCGGAAACGGGGCTCCTCTGGATGTGGCCGGGACCCTTGTGTTTCCTCTAGAGTGGAGACGGGTATGTCGGGGAATTTCTTGAGTTGCACCAAGGGTGTAAAGGATGCTTTCGACATTCCAGAAGTGAGGTGTGATTAGCCCCGAGAAGCCTCTGCGGAAATGGGCCTCGTCTCGCCTGCAGGGGAGAACCTCCTGGATATTTTCGAGTTGCGGCAGGTCTTCTCCAGTTACGACGGGGACCTCAGGGACCCGCTCGGGTGGCCTCAGGAGGGGCCAGTCCCCATGCGAGTTGCTAGGGGCCATCTCGGGATTCCTCTCCCGTCGATGCCGGGGCCTAAGACCTTGTGTGGAGTCGGTGCCGGAACCAGAGGATTCCTCTCCAGTGTTGACATGGATCTTGGGGTGCCTCTGAGTTTCCCCAGGGGAGTCAGGCCTCGTCTCGAGTGGGGGCATGCACGTGCGCTTCCCTCCCGAGGTGTAGCAGTAGGGTCACGCCTTCTGTCACGTAGATCAAGGGATCTGTGGCTTTCCCTCGAGGATTTCCCTCTAGGCTTTCCCACGAGGCTTTCCCACAGGGCTGTCCCACGTGCCACCTTGGTGTGAGTCGATCCTCGGCGTGAAAGACGAGCCGGTGAAGGGAAAAGAGGTTCCTCTGGAATGGACTGAGACATCTGGGGGACTCTTGGAATGGTGGCACGACCCTGGAGTTCCTCTCGCCGTTCCTGTTGAGAGGGCCTCCTCTTGAGATGCGACGGGAACGCCGGGAATTCTTTCCCGACGATGCAGGGAAAGGATCCCTCATCTCGAGCTACGAGGTGGAAACGGGGCTCCTCTGGATGTGGGCGGGACCCTCGTGTTTCCTCTCGAGTGGAGACGGGTATGTCGGGGAACTTCTTGAGTTGCACCAAGGGTGTGAAGGACCCTTTCGAAGTTCCAGAGGTGAGGTGTGATTAGCCCCGAGAAGCCTCTGCGGAAATGGGCCTCCTCTCGCCTGCAGGGGAGAACCTCCTTGATTTTCTCGAGTTGCGGCAGGCTTCTCGAGTTACGACGGGGACCTCAGGGACCCGCTCTGGTGGCCTCAGGAAGGGCCAGTCCCCATGCGAGTTGCTAGGGGACCTCTCGGGATTCCTCTCCCGTCCATGCCGGGGCCTCAGTCCTTGTGTGGAGTCGGGGCCGGAACCTGAGGATTCCTCTCCAGTGTTGCCATGGATCTTGGGGTGCTTCTGAGTCTCCCCAGGGGAGTCAGGCCTCGTCTCGAGTGGGGGCATGCACGTGCGCTTTCCTCCCGAGCTGCAGCAATAGTGTCACGCTTCCTGTCACGTGGATCAAGGGATCTGTGGCTTTCCCTCGAGGCTGTCCCTCGAGGCTTTCCCACGAGGCTTTCCCACAGGGCTGTGCCACGTGCCACCTTGGTGTGAGTCGATCCTCGGCGTGAAAGACGAGCCGGTGAAGGGAAAAGAGGTTCCTCTGGAATGGACTGAGACATCTGGGGGACCCTTGGAATGGTGGCACGACTCTGGAGTTCCTCTCGCCGTTCCTGTTGATAGGGCCTCCTCGTGAGATGCGACGGGAACGCCGGGAACTCTTTCCCGACGAAGCAGGGAAAGGATCCCTCATCTCGAGCTACGAGGTGGAAACGGGGCTCCTCTGGATGTGGGCGGGACCCTCGTGATTCCTCTCGAGTGGAGACGGGTAGGTCGGGGAACTTCTTGATTTGCACCAAGGGTGTGAAGGACCCTTTCGAAGTTCCAGAGGTGAGGTGTGATCAACCTCGAGACGCCTCGGCGGAAATGGGCCTCATCTCGCCTGGAGGGGAGAACCTCCCGGATTTTCTCGAGGTGCGGCAGGTCTTCTCGAGTTACGACGGGGACCTCAGGGACCCGCTCTGGTGGCCTCAGGAAAGGCCAGTCCCCATGCGAGTTGTTAGGGGACCTCTCGGGATTCCTCTCCCGTCCATGCCGGGGCCTCAGTCCTTGTGTGGAGTCGGGGCCGGAACCTGAGGATTCCTCTCCAGTGTTGCCATGGATCTTGGGGTGCTTCTGAGTCTCCCCAGGGGAGTCAGGCCTCGTCTCGAGTGGGGGCATGCACGTGCGCTTTCCTCCCGAGCTGCAGCAGTAGTGTCACGCTTCCTGTCACGTGGATCAAGGGATCTGTGGCTTTCCCTCGAGGCTGTCCCTCGAGGCTTTCCCACGAGGCTTTCCCACAGGGCTGTGCCACGTGCCACCTTGGTGTGAGTCGATCCTCGGCGTGAAAGACGAGCCGGTGAAGGGAAAAGAGGTTCCTCTGGAATGGACTGAGACATCTGGTGGACTCTTGGAAAGGTGGCACGACCCTGGAGTTCCTCTCGCCGTTCCTGTTGAGAGGGCCTCCTCTTGAGATGCGACGGGAACGCCGGGAACTCTTTCCCGACGAAGCAGGGAAAGGATCCCTCATCTCGAGCTATGAGGCGGAAACGGGGCTCCTCTGGATGTGGCCGTGACCCTTGTGTTTCCTCTAGAGTGGAGACGGGTATGTCGGGGAATTTCTTGAGTTGCACCAAGGGTGTGAAGGATGCTTTCGACATTCCAGAAGTGAGGTGTGATTAGCCCCGAGAAGCCTCTGCGGAAATGGGCCTCGTCTCGCCTGCAGGGGAGAACCTCCTGGATATTTTCGAGTTGCGGCAGGTCTTCTCCAGTTACGACGGGTACCTCAGGGACCCGCTCGGGTGGCCTCAGGAGGGGCCAGTCCCCATGCGAGTTGCTAGGGGCCATCTCGGGATTCCTCTCCCGTCGATGCCGGGGCCTAAGACCTTGTGTGGAGTCGGTGCCGGAACCAGAGGATTCCTCTCCAGTGTTGACATGGATCTTGGGGTGCCTCTGAGTTTCCCCAGGGGAGTCAGGCCTCGTCTCGAGTGGGGGAATGCACGTGCGCTTCCCTCCCGAGGTTTAGCAGTAGGGTCACGCCTTCTGTCACGTAGATCAAGGGATCT
Source organism: Budorcas taxicolor (assembly GCF_023091745.1). Classification (NCBI taxonomy): domain Eukaryota; kingdom Metazoa; phylum Chordata; class Mammalia; order Artiodactyla; family Bovidae; genus Budorcas; species Budorcas taxicolor. The sequence goes on from NW_026292727.1 coordinate 452,793, forward strand.
GTGGCTTTCCCTCGAGGATTTCCCTCTAGGCTTTCCCACGAGGCTTTCCCACAGGGCTGTCCCACGTGCCACCTTGGTGTGAGTCGATCCTCGGCGTGAAAGACGAGCCGGTGAAGGGAAAAGAGGTTCCTCTGGAATGGACTGAGACATCTGGGGGACTCTTGGAATGGTGGCACGACCCTGGAGTTCCTCTCGCCGTTCCTGTTGAGAGGGCCTCCTCTTGAGATGCGACGGGAACGCCGGGAATTCTTTCCCGACGATGCAGGGAAAGGATCCCTCACCTCGACCTACGAGGCGGAAACGGGGCTCCTCTGGATGTGGGCGGGACCCTCGTGTTTCCTCTCGAGTGGAGACGGGTATGTCGGGGAACTTCTTGAGTTGCACCAAGGGTGTGAAGGACCCTTTCGAAGTTCCAGAGGTGAGGTGTGATTAGCCCCGAGAAGCCTCTGCGGAAATGGGCCTCCTCTCGCCTGCAGGGGAGAACCTCCTTGATTTTCTCGAGTTGCGGCAGGCTTCTCGAGTTACGACGGGGACCTCAGGGACCCGCTCTGGTGGCCTCAGGAAGGGCCAGTCCCCATGCGAGTTGCTAGGGGACCTCTCGGGATTCCTCTCCCGTCCATGCCGGGGCCTCAGTCCTTGTGTGGAGTCGGGGCCGGAACCTGAGGATTCCTCTCCAGTGTTGCCATGGATCTTGGGGTACTTCTGAGTCTCCCCAGGGGAGTCAGGCCTCGTCTCGAGTGGGGGCATGCACGTGAGCTTTCCTCCCGAGCTGCAGCAATAGTGTCACGCTTCCTGTCACGTGGATCAAGGGATCTGTGGCTTTCCCTCGAGGCTGTCCCTCGAGGCTTTCCCACGAGGCTTTCCCACAGGGCTGTGCCACGTGCCACCTTGGTGTGAGTCGATCCTCGGCGTGAAAGACGAGCCGGTGAAGGGAAAAGAGGTTCCTCTGGAATGGACTGAGACATCTGGGGGACCCTTGGAATGGTGGCACGACCCTGGAGTTCCTCTCGCCGTTCCTGTTGATAGGGCCTCGTCTTGAGATGCGACGGGAACGCCGGGAACTCTTTCCCGACGAAGCAGGGAAAGGATCCCTCATCTCGAGCTACGAGGTGGAAACGGGGCTCCTCTGGATGTGGGCGGGACCCTCGTGATTCCTCTCGAGTGGAGACGGGTAGGTCGGGGAACTTCTTGAATTCCCCAAGGGTGTGAAGGACCCTTTCGAAGTTCCAGAGGTGAGGTGTGATCAACCTCGAGACGCCTCGGCGGAAATGGGCCTCATCTCGCCTGGAGGGGAGAACCTCCCGGATTTTCTCGAGGTGCGGCAGGTCTTCTCGAGTTACGACGGGGACCTCAGGGACCCGCTCTGGTGGCCTCAGGAAAGGCCAGTCCCCATGCGAGTTGTTAGGGGACCTCTCGGGATTCCTCTCCCGTCCATGCCGGGGCCTCAGTCCTTGTGTGGAGTCGGGGCCGGAACCTGAGGATTCCTCTCCAGTGTTGCCATGGATCTTGGGGTGCTTCTGAGTCTCCCCAGGGGAGTCAGGCCTCGTCTCGAGTGGGGGCATGCACGTGCGCTTTCCTCCCGTGCTGCAGCAGTAGTGTCACGCTTCCTGTCACGTGGATCAAGGGATCTGTGGCTTTCCCTCGAGGCTGTCCCTCGAGGCTTTCCCACGAGGCTTTCCCACAGGGCTGTGCCACGTGCCACCTTGGTGTGAGTCGATCCTCGGCGTGAAAGACGAGCCGGTGAAGGGAAAAGAGGTTCCTCTGGAATGGACTGAGACATCTGGTGGACTCTTGGAAAGGTGGAACGACCCTGGAGTTCCTCTCGCCGTTCCTGTTGAGAGGGCCTCCTCTTGAGATGCGACGGGAACGCCGGGAACTCTTTCCCGACGAAGCAGGGAAAGGATCCCTCATCTCGAGCTCTGAGGCGGAAACGGGGCTCCTCTGGATGTGGGCGGGACCCTCGTGATTCCTCTCGAGTGGAGACGGGTATGTCGGGGAACTACTTGATTTGCACCAAGGGTGTGAATGACCCTATCGAAGTTCCAGAGGGGAGGTGTGGTCAGCCTCGAGACGCCTCAGCGGAAATGGGCCTCATCTCGCCTCCTGGATTTCCTCGAGTTGCGGCAGGTCTTCTCGAGTTACGACGGGGACCTCAGGGACCCGCTCTGGTGGCCTCAGGAAAGGCCAGTCCCCATGCGAGTTGCTAGGGGACCTCTCGGGATTCCTCTCCCGTCCATGCCGGGGCCTCAGTCCTTGTGTGGAGTCGGGGCCGGAACCTGAGGATTCCTCTCCAGTGTTGCCATGGATCTTGGGGTGCTTCTGAGTCTCCCCAGGGGAGTCAGGCCTCGTCTCGAGTGGGGGCATGCACGTGCGCTTTCCTCCCGAGCTGCAGCAATAGTGTCACGCTTCCTGTCACGTGGATCAAGGGATCTGTGGCTTTCCCTCGAGGCTGTCCCTCGAGGCTTTCCCACGAGGCTTTCCCACAGGGCTGTGCCACGTGCCACCTTGGTGTGAGTCGATCCTCGGCGTGAAAGACGAGCCGGTGAAGGGAAAAGAGGTTCCTCTGGAATGGACTGAGACATCTGGGGGACCCTTGGAATGGTGGCACGACCCTGGAGTTCCTCTCGCCGTTCCTGTTGATAGGGCCTCCTCTTGAGATGCGACGGGAACGCCGGGAACTCTTTCCCGACGAAGCAGGGAAAGGATCCCTCATCTCGAGCTACGAGGTGGAAACGGGGCTCCTCTGGATGTGGGCGGGACCCTCGTGATTCCTCTCGAGTGGAGAAGGGTAGGTCGGGGAACTTCTTGATTTGCACCAAGGGTGTGAAGGACCCTTTCGAAGTTCCAGAGGTGAGGTGTGATCAACCTCGAGACGCCTCGGCGGAAATGGGCCTCATCTCGCCTGGAGGGGAGAACCTCCCGGATTTTCTCGAGGTGCGGCAGGTCTTCTCGAGTTACGACGGGGACCTCAGGGACCCGCTCTGGTGGCCTCAGGAAAGGCCAGTCCCCATGCGAGTTGTTAGGGGACCTCTCGGGATTCCTCTCCCGTCCATGCCGGGGTCTCAGTCCTTGTGTGGAGTCCTGGCCGGAACCTGAGGATTCCTCTCCAGTGTTGCCATGGATCTTGGGGTGCTTCTGAGTCTCCCCAGGGGAGTCAGTCCTCGTCTCGAGTGGGGGCATGCACGTGCACTTTCCTCCCGAGCTGCAGCAGTAGTGTCACGCTTCCTGTCACGTGGATCAAGGGATCTGTGGCTTTCCCTCGAGGCTGTCCCTCGAGGCTTTCCCAAGAGGCTTTCCCACAGGGCTGTGCCACGTGCCACCTTGGTGTGAGTCGATCCTCGGCGTGAAAGACGAGCCGGTGAAGGGAAAAGAGGTTCCTCTGGAATGGACTGAGACATCTGGGGGACTCTTGGAATGGTGGCACGACCCTGGAGTTCCTCTCGCCGTTCCTGTTGAGAGCGCCTCCTCTTGAGATGCGACGGGAACGCCGGGAACTCTTTCCCGACGAAGCAGGAAAAGGATCCCTCATCTCGAGCTACGAGGCGGAAACGGGGCTCCTCTGGATGTGGGCGGGACCCTCGTGATTCCTCTCGAGTGGAGTCGGGTATGTCGGGGAACTTCTTGATTTGCACCAAGGGTGTGAAGGAGCCTTTCGAAGTTCCAGAGGGGAGGTGTGATCAGCCTCGAGACGCCTCGGCGGAAATGGGCCTCATCTCGCCTGGAGGGGAGAACCTCCTGGCTTTTCTCGAGTTGCGGCAGGTCTTCTCGAGTTACGACGGGGACCTCAGGGACCCGCTCTGGTGGCCTCAGGAAAGGCCAGTCCCCATGCGAGTTGCTAGGGGACCTCTCGGGATTCCTCTCCCGTCCATGCCGGGGCCTCAGTCCTTGTGTGGAGTAGGGGCCGGAACCTGAGGATTCCTCTCCAGTGTTGCCATGGATCTTGGGGTGCTTCTGAGTCTCCCCAGGGGAGTCAGGCCTCGTCTCGAGTGGGGGCATGCACGTGCGCTTTCCTCCCGAGCTGCAACAGTAGTGTCACGCTTCCTGTCACGTGGGTCAAGGGATCTGTGGCTTTCCCTCGAGGCTGTCCCTCGAGGCTTTCCCACGAGGCTTTCCCACAGGGCTGTGCCACGTGCCACCTTGGTGTGAGTCGATCCTCGGCGTGAAAGACGAGCCGGTGAAGGGAAAAGAGGTTCCTCTGGAATGGACTGAGACATCTGGGGGACTCTTGGAATGGTGGCACGACCCTGGAGTTCCTCTCGCCGTTCCTGTTGAGAGGGCCTCCTCTTGAGATGCGACGGGAACGCCGGGAACTCTTTCCCGACGAAGCAGGGAAAGGATCCCTCATCTCGAGCTACGAGGCGGAAACGGGGCTCCTCTGGATGTGGGCGGGACCCTTGTGATTCCTCTCGAGTGGAGACGGGTTTGTCGGGGAACTTCTTGATTTGCACCAAGGGTGTGAAGGACCCTTTCGAAGTTCCAGAGGTGAGGTGTGATCAACCTCGAGACGCCTCGGCGGAAATGGGCCTCATCTCGCCTGGAGGGGAGAACCTCCCGGATTTTCTCGAGGTGCGGCAGGTCTTCTCGAGTTACGACGGGGACCTCACGGACCCGCTCTGGTGGCCTCAGGAAAGGCCAGTCCCCATGCGAGTAGCTAGGGGACCTCTCGGGATTCCTCTCCCGTCCATGCCGGGGCCTCAGGCCTTCTGTGGAGTCGGGGCCGGAACCTGAGGATTCCTCTCCAGTGTTGCCATGGATCTTGGGGTGCTTCTGAGTCTCCCCAGGGGAGTCAGGCCTCGTCTCGAGTGGGGGCATGCACGTGCGCTTTCCTCCCGAGCTGCAGCAGTAGTGTCACGCTTCCTGTCACGTGGGTCAAGGGATCTGTGGCTTTCCCTCGAGGCTGTCCCTCGAGGCTTTCCCACGAGGCTTTCCCACAGGGCTGTGCCACGTGCCACCTTGGTGTGAGTCGATCCTCGGCGTGAAAGACGAGCCGGTGAAGGGAAAAGAGGTTCCTCTGGAATGGACTGAGACATCTGGGGGACTCTTGGAAAGGTGGCACGACCCTGGAGTTCCTCTCGCCGTTCCTGTTGAGAGGGCCTCCTCTTGAGATGCGACGGGAACGCCGGGAACTCTTTCCCGACGAAGCAGGGAAAGGATCCCTCATCTCGAGCTACGAGGCGGAAACGGGGCTCCTCTGGATGTGGGCGGGACCCTCGTGATTACTCTCGAGTGGAGACGGCTAGGTCGGGGAACTTCTTGATTTGCACCAAGGGTGTGAAGGACCCTTTTGAAGTTCCAAAGGTGAGGTGTGATCAGCCTCGAGACGCCTCAGCGGAAATGGGCCTCATCTCGCCTGGAGGGGAGAACCTCCTGGATTTTCTCGAGTTGCGGCAGGTCTTCTCGAGTTACGACGGAGACCTCAGGGACCCGCTCTGGTGGCCTCAGGAAAGGCCAGTCCCCATGCGAGTTGCTAGGGGACCTCTCGGGATTCCTCTCCCGTCCATGCCGGGGACTCAGTCCTTGTGTGGAGTCGGGGCCGGAACCTGAGGATTCCTCTCCAGTGTTGCCATGGATCTTGGGGTGCTTCTGAGTCTCCCCAGGGGAGTCAGGCCTCGTCGCAAGTGGGGGCATGCACGTGCGCTTTCCTCCCGAGCTGCAGCAGCAGTGTGACGCTTCCTGTCACGTGGATCAAGGGATCTGTGGCTTTCCCTCGAGGCTTTCCCTCGAGGCTTTCCCACGAGGCTTTCCCACAGGGCTGTGCCAAGTGCCACCTTGGAGTGAGTCGATCCTCGGCGTGAAAGACGAGCCGTTGAAGGGAAAAGAGATTCATCTGGAATGGACTGAGACATCTGCGGGGCTCTTGCAATGGTGGCACGACCCTGCAGTTCCTCTCGCCGTTCCTGTTGAGAGGGCCTCCTCTTGAGATGCGACGGGAACGCCGGGAATTCTTTCCCGACGAAGCAGGGAAAGGATCCCTCACCTCGAGCTACGAGGCGGAAACGGGGCTCCTCTGGATGTGGGCGGGCCCTCGTGTTTCCTCTCGAGTGGAGAAGGGTATGTCGGGGAAATTCTTGAGTTGTACCAAGGGTGTGAAGGACCCTTTCGACGTTCCAGAGGTGAGGTGTGATTAGCCCCGAGAAGCCTCTGTGGAAATGGGCCTCATCTCGCCTGCAGAGGAGAACCTCCTGGATATTCTCGAGTTGCGGCAGGTTTTCTCGAGTTACGACGGGGACCTCAGGGACCCGCTCTGGTGGCCTCAGGAAGGGCCAGTCCCCATGCGAGTTGCTAGGGGCCATCTCGGGATTCCTCTCCCGTCGATTCCGTGGCCTAAAACCTTGTGTGGAGTCGGGGCCGGAACCAGAGGATTCCTCTCCAGTGTTGACATGGATTTTGGGGTGCCTCTGAGTCTCCCCAGGTGAGTCAGGCCTCATCTCGAGTGGGGTCTTGCACGTGCGATTCCCTCCCGAGCTGCCGCAGTAGGGTCACGTTTCCTGTCACGTGGATCAAGGGATCTGTGGCTTTCCCTCGAGGCTTTCCCACGAGGCTTTCCCACAGGGCTGTGCCAAGTGCCACCTTGGTGTGAGTCGATCCTCGGCGTGAAAGACGAGCCGTTGAAGAGAAAAGAGGTTCCTCTGGAATGGACTGAGACATCTGGGGGACTCTTGGAAAGGTGGCACGACCCTGGAGTTCCTCTCGCCGTTCCTGTTGAGAGGGCCTCCTCTTGAGATGCGACGGGAACGCCGGGAACTCTTTCCCGACGAAGCAGGGAAAGGATCCCTCATCTCGAGCTACGAGGCGGAAACGGGGCTCCTCTGGATGTGGGCGGGACCCTCGTGATTCCTCTCGAGTGGAGACGGCTAGGTCGGGGAACTTCTTGATTTGCACCAAGGGTGTGAAGGACCCTTTTGAAGTTCCAAAGGTGAGGTGTGATCAGCCTCGAGACGCCTCAGCGGAAATGGGCCTCATCTCGCCTGGAGGGGAGAACCTCCTGGATTTTCTCGAGTTGCGGCAGGTCTTCTCGAGTTACGACGGAGACCTCAGGGACCCGCTCTGGTGGCCTCAGGAAAGGCCAGTCCCCATGCGAGTTGCTAGGGGACCTCTCGGGATTCCTCTCCCGTCCATGCCGGGGCCTCAGTCCTTGTGTGGAGTCGGGGCCGGAACCTGAGGATTCCTCTCCAGTGTTGCCATGGATCTTGGGGTGCTTCTGAGTCTCCCCAGGGGAGTCAGGCCTCGTCGCAAGTGGGGGCATGCACGTGCGCTTTCCTCCCGAGCTACAGCAGCAGTGTCACGCTTCCTGTCACGTGGATCAAGGGATCTGTGGCTTTCCCTCGAGGCTGTCCCTCGAGGCTTTCCCACGAGGCTTTCCCACAGGGCTGTGCCACGTGCCACCTTGGTGTGAGTCGATCCTCGGCGTGAAAGACGAGCCGGTGAAGGGAAAAGAGGTTCCTCTGGAATGGACTGAGACATCTGGGGGACTCTTGGAATGGTGGCACGACCCTGGAGTTCCTCTCGCCGTTCCTGTAGAGAGGGCCTCCTCTTGAGATGCGACGGGAACGCCGGGAACTCTTTCCCGACGAAGCAGGGAAAGGGTCCGTCACCTCGAGCTACGAGGCGGAAACGGGGCTCCTCTGGATGTGGCCGGGACCCTCGTGTTTCCTGTAGAGTGGAGACGGGTATGTCGGGGAACTTCTTGAGTTGCACCAAGGGTGTGAAGAACCCTTTCGACATTCCAGAGGTGAGGTGTGATTAGCCCCGAGAAGCCTCTGCGGAAATGGGCCTCGTCTCGCCTGCAGGGGAGAACCTCCTGGATATTCTCGAGTTGCGGCAGGTCTTCTCCAGTTACGACGGGGACCTCAGGGACCCGCTCTGGTGGCCTCAGGAGGGGCCAGTCCCCATGCGAGTTGCTAGGGGCCATCTCGGGATTCCTCTCCCGTCGATGCCGGGGCCTAAGACCTTGTGTGGAGTCGGGGCCAGAACCTGAGGATTCCTCTCCAGTGTTGCCATGGATCTTGGGGTGCTTCTGAGTCTCCCCAGGGGAGTCAGGCCTCGAATCGAGTTTGGGCATGCACGTGCGCTTTCCTCCCGAGCTGCAGCAGTAGTGTCACGTTTCCTGTCACGTGGATCAAGGGATCTGTGGCTTTCCCTGGAGGCTTTCCCTCGAGGCTTTCCCACAAAGCTTTCCCACAGGGCTGTGCCACGTGCCACCTTGGTGTGAGTCGATCCTCGGCGTGAAAGACGAGCCGGTGAAGGGAAAAGAGGTTCCTCTGGAATGGACTGAGACATCTGGGGGACTCTTGGAATGGTGGCACGACCCTGGAGTTCCTCTCGCCGTTCCTGTTGAGAGGGCCTCTTGTTGAAATGCGACGGGAACGCCGGGAATTCTTTCCCGACAAAGCAGGGAAAGGATCCCTCACCTCGAGCTACGAGGCGGAAACGGGGCTCCTCTGGATGTGGGCGGGACCCTCGTGTATCCTCTCGAGTGGAGACGGGTATGTCGGGGAACTTCTTGAGTTGCACCCAGGGTGTGAAGGACCCTGTCGAAGTTCCAGATGTGAGGTGTGATTAGACCCGAGAAGTCTCTGCGGAAATGGGCCTCCTCTCGCATGGAGGGGAGAACCTCCTGGATTTTCTCGAGTTGCGGCACATCTTCTCGAGTTACGACGGGGACCTCAGGGACCCGCTCTGGTGGCCTCAGGAAGGGCCAGTCCCCATGCGAGTTGCTAGGGGCCATGTCGGGATTAGTCTCCCGTCGATGCCGGGGATTAAGGCCTTGTGTGGAGTCCGGGCCGGAACCTGAGCATTCCTCTCCAATGTTGACGTGGATCTTGGGGTGCCTCTGAGTCTCCCCAGGGGATTCAGGCCTCGTTTCGAGTGGGGGTATGCCCATGCGCTTACCTCCCGAGCTGCAGCAGAAGGGTCACGCTTCCTGTCACGTGGATAAAGGGATGTGTGGCTTTCCCACGAGGCTTTCCCACAGGGCTGTGCCAAGTGCCACCTTGGTGTGAGTCGATCCTCGGCGTGAAAGACGAGCCGGTGAAGGGAAAAGAGGTTCCTCTGGAATGGACTGAGACATCTGGGGGACTCTTGGAATGGTGGCACGACCCTGGAGTTCCTCTCGCCGTTCCTGTTGAGAGGGCCTCCTCCTCAGATGCAACGGGAACGCCGGGAATTCTTTCCCGACGAAGCAGGGAAAGGATCCCTCATCTCGAGCTACGAGGCGGAAACGGGGCTCCTCTGGATGTGGGCGGGACCCTCGTGTTTCCTCTCGAGTGGAGACGGGTATGTCGGGGAACTTCTTGATTTGCACCAAGGGTGTGAAGGACCCTTTCAAAGTTCCAGAGGTGAGGTGTGATCACCTCGAGACGCCTCAGCGGAAATGGGCCTCATCTCGCCTGGAGGGGAGAACCTCCTGGATTATCTCGAGTTGCGACAGGTCTTCTCGAGTTACGACGGGGACCTCAGGGACCCGATCTGATGGCCAAAGGAAAGGCCAGTCCCTCTGCGAGTTGCTACGGGACCATTCGGGATTCCTCTCCCGTCGATGCCGTGGCCTAAAACCTTGTGTGGAGTCGGGGCCGGAACCTGAGCATTCCTCTCCAGTGTTACCATGGATCTTGGGGTGCCTCTGAGTCTCTCCAGTTGAGTCAGGCCTCATTTCGAGTGGGGTCTTGCACGTGCGATTCCCTCCCGAGCTGCCGCAGTAGGGTCACGTTTCCTGTCACGTGGATCAAGGGATCTGTGGCTTTCCCTCGAGGCTTTCCCTCGAGGCTTTCCCACGAGGCTTTCCCACAGGGCTGTGCCAAGTGCCACCTTGGTGTGAGTCGATCCTCGGCGTGAAAGACGAGCCGTTGAAGGGAAAAGAGGTTCCTCTGGAATGGACTGAGACATCTGGGGGACTCTTGGAATGGTGGCACGACCCTGGAGTTCCTCTCGCCTTTCCTGTTCAGAGGGCCTCCTCTTGAGATGCGACGGGAACGCCGGGAATTCTTTCCCGACGATGCAGGGAAAGGATCCCTCACCTCGAGCTACGAGGCGGAAACGGGGCTCCCCTGGATGTGGGCGGGACCCTCGTGTTTCCTCTCGAGTGGAGACGGGTATGTCGGGGAACTTCTTGAGTTGCACCAAGGGTGTGAAGGACCCTTTCGACGTTCCAGAGGTGAGGTGTGATCAGCCTCGAGACGCCTCAGCGGAAATGGGCCTCATCTCGCCTGGAGGGGAGAACCTCCTGGATTTTCTCGAGTTGCGGCAGGTCTTCTCGAGTTACGACGGAGACCTCAGGGACCCGCTCTGGTGGCCTCAGGAAAGGCCAGTCCCCATGCGAGTTGCTAGGGGACCTCTCGGGATTCCTCTCCCGTCCATGCCGGGGCCTCAGTCCTTGTGTGGAGTCGGGGCCGGAACCTGAGGATTCCTCTCCAGTGTTGCCATGGATCTTGGGGTGCTTCTGAGTCTCCCCAGGGGAGTCAGGCCTCGTCGCAAGTGGGGGCATGCACGTGCGCTTTCCTCCCGAGCTGCAGCAGCAGTGTCACGCTTCCTGTCACGTGGATCAAGGGATCTGTGGCTTTCCCTCGAGGCTGTCCCTCGAGGCTTTCCCACGAGGCTTTCCCACAGGGCTGTGCCACGTGCCACCTTGGTGTGAGTCGATCCTCGGCGTGAAAGACGAGCCGGTGAAGGGAAAAGAGGTTCCTCTGGAATGGACTGAGACATCTGGGGGACTCTTGGAATGGTGGCACGACCCTGGAGTTCCTCTCGCCGTTCCTGTAGAGAGGGCCTCCTCTTGAGATGCGACGGGAACGCCGGGAACTCTTTCCCGACGAAGCAGGGAAAGGGTCCGTCACCTCGAGCTACGAGGCGGAAACGGGGCTCCTCTGGATGTGGCCGGGACCCTCGTGTTTCCTGTAGAGTGGAGACGGGTATGTCGGGGAACTTCTTGAGTTGCACCAAGGGTGTGAAGAACCCTTTCGACATTCCAGAGGTGAGGTGTGATTAGCCCCGAGAAGCCTCTGCGGAAATGGGCCTCGTCTCGCCTGCAGGGGAGAACCTCCTGGATATTCTCGAGTTGCGGCAGGTCTTCTCCAGTTACGACGGGGACCTCAGGGACCCGCTCTGGTGGCCTCAGGAGGGGCCAGTCCCCATGCGAGTTGCTAGGGGCCATCTCGGGATTCCTCTCCCGTCGATGCCGGGGCCTAAGACCTTGTGTGGAGTCGGGGCCAGAACCTGAGGATTCCTCTCCAGTGTTGCCATGGATCTTGGGGTGCTTCTGAGTCTCCCCAGGGGAGTCAGGCCTCGAATCGAGTTTGGGCATGCACGTGCGCTTTCCTCCCGAGCTGCAGCAGTAGTGTCACGTTTCCTGTCACGTGGATCAAGGGATCTGTGGCTTTCCCTGGAGGCTTTCCCTCGAGGCTTTCCCACAAAGCTTTCCCACAGGGCTGTGCCACGTGCCACCTTGGTGTGAGTCGATCCTCGGCGTGAAAGACGAGCCGGTGAAGGGAAAAGAGGTTCCTCTGGAATGGACTGAGACATCTGGGGGACTCTTGGAATGGTGGCACGACCCTGGAGTTCCTCTCGCCGTTCCTGTTGAGAGGGCCTCTTGTTGAAATGCGACGGGAACGCCGGGAATTCTTTCCCGACAAAGCAGGGAAAGGATCCCTCACCTCGAGCTACGAGGCGGAAACGGGGCTCCTCTGGATGTGGGCGGGACCCTCGTGTATCCTCTCGAGTGGAGACGGGTATGTCGGGGAACTTCTTGAGTTGCACCCAGGGTGTGAAGGACCCTGTCGAAGTTCCAGATGTGAGGTGTGATTAGACCCGAGAAGTCTCTGCGGAAATGGGCCTCCTCTCGCATGGAGGGGAGAACCTCCTGGATTTTCTCGAGTTGCGGCACATCTTCTCGAGTTACGACGGGGACCTCAGGGACCCGCTCTGGTGGCCTCAGGAAGGGCCAGTCCCCATGCGAGTTGCTAGGGGCCATCTCGGGATTAGTCTCCCGTCGATGCCGGGGATTAAGGCCTTGTGTGGAGTCCGGGCCGGAACCTGAGCATTCCTCTCCAATGTTGACGTGGATCTTGGGGTGCCTCTGAGTCTCCCCAGGGGAGTCAGGCCTCGTTTCGAGTGGGGGTATGCCCATGCGCTTACCTCCCGAGCTGCAGCAGAAGGGTCACGCTTCCTGTCACGTGGATAAAGGGATCTGTGGCTTTCCCACGAGGCTTTCCCACAGGGCTGTGCCAAGTGCCACCTTGGTGTGAGTCGATCCTCGGCGTGAAAGACGAGCCGGTGAAGGGAAAAGAGGTTCCTCTGGAATGGACTGAGACATCTGGGGGACTCTTGGAATGGTGGCACGACCCTGGAGTTCCTCTCGCCGTTCCTGTTGAGAGGGCCTCCTCCTCAGATGCAACGGGAACGCCGGGAATTCTTTCCCGACGAAGCAGGGAAAGGATCCCTCATCTCGAGCTACGAGGCGGAAACGGGGCTCCTCTGGATGTGGGCGGGACCCTCGTGTTTCCTCTCGAGTGGAGACGGGTATGTCGGGGAACTTCTTGATTTGCACCAAGGGTGTGAAGGACCCTTTCAAAGTTCCAGAGGTGAGGTGTGATCACCTCGAGACGCCTCAGCGGAAATGGGCCTCATCTCGCCTGGAGGGGAGAACCTCCTGGATTATCTCGAGTTGCGACAGGTCTTCTCGAGTTACGACGGGGACCTCAGGGACCCGATCTGATGGCCAAAGGAAAGGCCAGTCCCTCTGCGAGTTGCTACGGGACCATTCGGGATTCCTCTCCCGTCGATGCCGTGGCCTAAAACCTTGTGTGGAGTCGGGGCCGGAACCTGAGCATTCCTCTCCAGTGTTACCATGGATCTTGGGGTGCCTCTGAGTCTCTCCAGTTGAGTCAGGCCTCATTTCGAGTGGGGTCTTGCACGTGCGATTCCCTCCCGAGCTGCCGCAGTAGGGTCACGTTTCCTGTCACGTGGATCAAGGGATCTGTGGCTTTCCCTCGAGGCTTTCCCTCGAGGCTTTCCCACGAGGCTTTCCCACAGGGCTGTGCCAAGTGCCACCTTGGTGTGAGTCGATCCTCGGCGTGAAAGACGAGCCGTTGAAGGGAAAAGAGGTTCCTCTGGAATGGACTGAGACATCTGGGGGACTCTTGGAATGGTGGCACGACCCTGGAGTTCCTCTCGCCTTTCCTGTTCAGAGGGCCTCCTCTTGAGATGCGACGGGAACGCCGGGAATTCTTTCCCGACGATGCAGGGAAAGGATCCCTCACCTCGAGCTACGAGGCGGAAACGGGGCTCCCCTGGATGTGGGCGGGACCCTCGTGTTTCCTCTCGAGTGGAGACGGGTATGTCGGGGAACTTCTTGAGTTGCACCAAGGGTGTGAAGGACCCTTTCGACGTTCCAGAGGTGAGGTGTGATCAGCCTCGAGACGCCTCAGCGGAAATGGGCCTCATCTCGCCTGGAGGGGAGAACCTCCTGGATATTCTCGAGTTGCGGCAGGTCTTCTCGAGTGACGACGGAGACCTCAGGGACCCGCTCTGGTGGCCTCAGGAAAGGCCAGTCCCCATGCGAGTTGCTAGGGGACCTCTCGGGATTCCTCTCCCGTCCATGCCGGGGCCTCAGTCCTTGTGTGGAGTCGGGGCCGGAACCTGAGGATTCCTCTCCAGTGTTGCCATGGATCTTGGGGTGCTTCTGAGTCTCCCCAGGGGAGTCAGGCCTCGTCGCAAGTGGGGGCATGCACGTGCGCTTTCCTCCCGAGCTGCAGCAGCAGTGTCACGCTTCCTGTCACGTGGATCAAGGGATCTGTGGCTTTCCCTCGAGGCTGTCCCTCGAGGCTTTCCCACGAGGCTTTCCCACAGGGCTGTGCCACGTGCCACCTTGGTGTGAGTCGATCCTCGGCGTGAAAGACGAGCCGGTGAAGGGAAAAGAGGTTCCTCTGGAATGGACTGAGACATCTGGGGGACTCTTGGAATGGTGGCACGACCCTGGAGTTCCTCTCGCCGTTCCTGTAGAGAGGGCCTCCTCTTGAGATGCGACGGGAACGCCGGGAACTCTTTCCCGACGAAGCAGGGAAAGGGTCCGTCACATCGAGCTACGAGGCGGAAACGGGGCTCCTCTGGATGTGGCCGGGACCCTCGTGTTTCCTGTAGAGTGGAGACGGGTATGTCGGGGAACTTCTTGAGTTGCACCAAGGGTGTGAAGAACCCTTTCGACATTCCAGAGGTGAGGTGTGATTAGCCCCGAGAAGCCTCTGCGGAAATGGGCCTCGTCTCGCCTGCAGGGGAGAACCTCCTGGATATTCTCGAGTTGCGGCAGGTCTTCTCCAGTTACGACGGGGACCTCAGGGACCCGCTCTGGTGGCCTCAGGAGGGGCCAGTCCCCATGCGAGTTGCTAGGGGCCATCTCGGGATTCCTCTCCCGTCGATGCCGGGGCCTAAGACCTTGTGTGGAGTCGGGGCCAGAACCTGAGGATTCCTCTCCAGTGTTGCCATGGATCTTGGGGTGCTTCTGAGTCTCCCCAGGGGAGTCAGGCCTCGAATCGAGTTTGGGCATGCACGTGCGCTTTCCTCCCGAGCTGCAGCAGTAGTGTCACGTTTCCTGTCACGTGGATCAAGGGATCTGTGGCTTTCCCTGGAGGCTTTCCCTCGAGGCTTTCCCACAAAGCTTTCCCACAGGGCTGTGCCACGTGCCACCTTGGTGTGAGTCGATCCTCGGCGTGAAAGACGAGCCGGTGAAGGGAAAAGAGGTTCCTCTGGAATGGACTGAGACATCTGGGGGACTCTTGGAATGGTGGCACGACCCTGGAGTTCCTCTCGCCGTTCCTGTTGAGAGGGCCTCCTCCTCAGATGCAACGGGAATGCCGGGAATTCTTTCCCGACGAAGCAGGGAAAGGATCCCTCACCTCGAGCTCCGAGGCGGAAACGGGCCTCCTCTGGATGAGGGCGGGACCCTCGTGTTTCTTCTCGAGTGGAGACGGGTATGTCGGGGTACTTCTTGAGTTGCACCCAGGGTGTGAAGGACCCTTTTGAAGTTCCAGAGGTGAGGTGTTATTAGTCCCGAGAAGCTTCTGCGGAAATGGGCCTCCTCTCGCATGGAGGGGAGAACCTCCTGGATTTTCTCGAGTTGGGTCAGGTCTTCTCGAGTTACGGCGGGGACATCAGGGACCCGCTCTGTTGACCTCAGGAAGGGCCAGTCCCCATGTGAGTTGCTAGGGGCCATCTCGGGATTACTCTCCCGTCGATGCCGGGGAATAAGGCCTTGTGTGGAGCCGGGGCCGGAACCTGAGGATTCCTCTCCAATGTTGCCATGGATCTTGGGGTGCCTCTGAGTATCCCCAGGTGAGTCAGGCCTCGTCTCGAGTGGGGGCATGCATGTGCGCTTCCCTCCCGAGCTGCAGCAGAAGGGTCACGCTTCCTGTCACGTGGATAAAGGGATCTGTGGCTTTCCCTCGAGGCTTTCCCTCGAGGATTTCCCATGAGGCTTTCCCACAGGGCTGTGCCAAGTGCCACCTTGGTGTGAGTCGATCCTCGGCGTGAAAGACGAGCCGGTGAAGGGAAAAGAGGTTCCTCTGGAATGGACTGAGACATCTGGGGGACTCTTGGAATGGTGGCACGACCCTGGAGTTCCTCTCGCCGTTCCTGTTCAGAGGGCCTCCTCCTCAGATGCGACGGGAACGCCGGGAATTCTTTCCCGACGAAGCAGGGAAAGGATCACTCACCTCGAGCTACGAGGCGGAAACGGGGCTCCTCTGGATGTGGGCGGGACCCTCGTGTTTCCTCTCGAGTGGAGACGGGTATGTCGGGGAACTTCTTGAGTTGCACCCAGGGTGTGAAGGACCCTGTC
Organism: Budorcas taxicolor; assembly: GCF_023091745.1. Taxonomy (NCBI): domain Eukaryota; kingdom Metazoa; phylum Chordata; class Mammalia; order Artiodactyla; family Bovidae; genus Budorcas; species Budorcas taxicolor. The sequence continues at coordinate 468,619 of NW_026292727.1, forward strand.
TAAGTTCCAGATGTGAGGTGTGATTAGCCCCGAGAAGCCTCTGTGGAAATGGGCCTCCTCTCGCATGGAGGGGAGAACCTCCTGGATTTTCTCGAGTTGCGGCAGGTCTTCTCGAGTTACAACGGGGACCTCAGGGACCCGCTCTGGTGGCCTCAGGAAGGGCCAGTCCCCATGTGAGTTGCTAGGGGCCATCTCGGGATTCCTCTCCCGTCCATGCCGGGGCCTCAGTCCTTGTGTGGAGTCGGGGCCGGAACCTGAGGAGTCCTCTCCAGTGTTGCCATGGATCTTGGGGTGCTTCTCAGTCTCTCGAGGGGAGTCAGGCCTCGTCTCGAGTGGGGGCATGCACGTGTGCTTTCCTCCCGAGCTGCAGCAGTAGTGTCACGCTTCCTGTCACGTGGATCAAGGGATCTGTGGCTTTCCCTCGATGCTGTCCCTCGAGGCTTTCCCACGAGGCTTTCCCACGGGTCTATGCCACGTGCCACCTTGGTGGGAGTCGATCCTCGGCGAGAAAGACGAGCCGGTTAAGGGAAAAGAGGTTCCTCTGGAATGGACTGAGACATCTGGGGGACTCTTGGAATGGTGGCACGACCCTGGAGTTCCTCTCGCCGTTCCTGTTGAGAGGGCCTCCTCTTGAGATGCGACAGGAACGCCGGGAACTCGTTCCCGACGAAGCAGGGAAAGGATCCCTCATCTCGAGCTACGAGGCGGAAACGGGGCTCCTCTGGATGTGGGCGGGACCCTCGTGTTTCCTCTCGAGTGGAGACGGGTATGTCGGGGAACTTCTTGATTTGCACCAAGGGTGTGAAGGACCCTTTCGAAGTTCCAGAGGTGAGGTGTGATCACCTCGAGACGCCTCAGCGGAAATGGGCCTCATCTCGCCTGGAGGGGAGAACCTCCTGGATTATCTCGAGTTGCGACAGGTCTTCTCGAGTTACGACGGGGACCTCAGGGACCCGATCTGATGGCCAAAGGAAAGGCCAGTCCCTCTGCGAGTTGCTACGGGACCATTCGGGATTCCTCTCCCGTCGATGCCGTGGCCTAAAACCTTGTGTGGAGTCGGGGCCGGAACCTGAGCATTCCTCTCCAGTGTTACCATGGATCTTGGGGTGCCTCTGAGTCTCTCCAGTTGAGTCAGGCCTCATTTCGAGTGGGGTCTTGCACGTGCGATTCCCTCCCGAGCTGCCGCAGTAGGGTCACGTTTCCTGTCACGTGGATCAAGGGATCTGTGGCTTTCCCTCGAGGCTTTCCCTCGAGGCTTTCCCACGAGGCTTTCCCACAGGGCTGTGCCAAGTGCCACCTTGGTGTGAGTCGATCCTCGGCGTGAAAGACGAGCCGTTGAAGGGAAAAGAGGTTCCTCTGGAATGGACTGAGACATCTGGGGGACTCTTGGAATGGTGGCACGACCCTGGAGTTCCTCTCGCCTTTCCTGTTCAGAGGGCCTCCTCTTGAGATGCGACGGGAACGCCGGGAATTCTTTCCCGACGATGCAGGGAAAGGATCCCTCACCTCGAGCTACGAGGCGGAAACGGGGCTCCCCTGGATGTGGGCGGGACCCTCGTGTTTCCTCTCGAGTGGAGACGGGTATGTCGGGGAACTTCTTGAGTTGCACCAAGGGTGTGAAGGACCCTTTCGACGTTCCAGAGGTGAGGTGTGATTAGCCCCGAGAAGCCTCTGCAGAAATGGGCCTCCTCTCGCCTGCAGGGGAGAACCTCCTGGATTTTCTCGAGTTGCGGCAGGTCTTCTCGAGTTACGACGGGGACCTCAGGGACCCGCTCTGGTGGCCTCAGGAAGGGCCAGTCCCCATGCGAGTTGCTAGGGGACCTCTCGGGATTCCTCTCCCGTCGATGCCGGGGAATAAGGCCTTGTTTGGAGTCGGGGCCGGAACCTGAGCATTCCTCTCCAATGTCGACATGGATCTTGGGGTGCCTCTGAGTCTCCCCAGGGGAGTCAGGCCTCGTCTCGAGTGGGGGCATGCACGTGCACTTCCCTCCCGAGCTGCAGCAGAAGGGTCACGCTTCCTGTCACGTGGATAAAGGGATCTGTACCTTTCCCTCGAGGCTTTTGCTCGAGGCTTTCCTACGAGGCTTTCCCACAGGGCTGTGCCAAGTGCCACCTTGGTGTGAGTCGATCCTCGGCGTGAAAGACGAGCCGTTGAAGGGAAAAGAGGTTCCTCTGGAATGGACTGAGACATCTGGGGGACTCTTGGAATGGTGGCACGACCCTGGAGTTCCTCTCGCCGTTCCTGTTGAGAGGGCCTCCTCTTGAATTGCGACGGGAACGCCGGGAATTCTTTCCCGACGAAGCAGGGAAAGGATCCGTCACCTCGAGCTACGAGGCGGAAACGGGGCTCCTCTGGATGTGGCCGGGACCCTCGTGTTTCCTCTAGAGTGGAGACGGGTATGTCGGGGAACTTCTTGATTTGCACCAAGGGTGTGAAGGACCCTTTCGACATTCCAGAGGTGAGGTGTGATTAGCCCCGAGAAGCCTCTGCGGAAATGGGCCTCGTCTCGCCTGCAGGGGAGAACCTCCTGGATATTCTCGAGTTTCGGCAGGTCTTCTCGAGTTACGACGGGGACCTCAGGGACCCGCTCTGGTGGCCTCAGGAGGGGCCAGTCACCATACGAGTTGCTAGGGGCCATCTCGGGATTCCTCTCCCGTCGATGCCGGGGCCTAAGACCTTGTGTGGAGTCGGTGCCGGAACCAGAGGATTCCTCTTCAGTGTTGACGTGGATCTTGGGGTGCCTCTGAGTTTCCCCAGGGGAGTCAGGCCTCGTCTCGAGTGGGGGCATGCACGTGCGCTTCCCTCCCGAGCTGCAGCAGTAGGGTCACGCCTTCTGTCACGTAGATCAAGGGATCTGTGGCTTTCCCTCGAGGATTTCCCTCTAGGCTTTCCCGGGAGGCTTTCCCACAGGGCTGTGCCACGTGCCACCTTGGTGTGAGTCGATCCTCGGCGTGAAAGACGAGCCGGTGAAGGGAAAAGAGGTTCCTCTGGAATGGACTGAGACATCTGGGGGACTCTTGGAATGGTGGCACGACCCTGGAGCTCCTCTCGCCGTTCCTGTTGAGAGGGCCTCCTCTTGAGATGCGACGGGAACGCCAGGAACTCGTTCCCGACGAAGCAGGGAAAGGATCCCTCATCTCGAGCTACGAGGCGGAAACCGGCCGCCTCTGGATGTGGGCGGGACCCTCGTGATTCCTCTCGAGTGGAGCCGGGTATGTCGGGGAACTTCTTGAGTTGCACCAAGGGTGTGAAGGACCCTTTCGAAGTTCCAGAGGTGAGGTGTGATTAGCCCCGAGAAGCCTCTGCGGAAATGGGCCTCCTCTCGCCTGCAGGGGAGAACCTCCTGGATTTTCTCGAGTTGCGGCAGGTCTACTCGAGTTACGACGGGGACCTCAGGGACCCGCTCTGGTGGCCTCAGGAAGGGCCAGTCCCCATGTGAGTTGCTAGGGGCCATCTCGGGATTCCTCTCCCGTAGATGCCGGGGCCTAAGACCTTGTGTGGAGTCAGGGCCGGAACCTGAGCATTCCTCTCCAGTGTTGACATGGATCTTGGGGTGCCTCTGAGTCTCCCCAGGGGAGTCAAGCCTCGTCTCGAGTGGGGGCATGCACGTGCGCTTCCCTCCCTAGCTGCAGCAGTAGGGTCACGCTTCCTGTCACGTGGATCAAGGGATCTGTGGCTTTCCCTCGAGGCTTTCCCTCGAGGCTTTCACACGAGGCTTTCCCACAGGGCTGTGCCAAGTGCCACCTTGGTGTGTGTCGATCCTCGGCGTGAAAGACGAGCCAGTGAAGGGAAAAGAGGTTCCTCTGGAATGGACTGAGACATCTGGGGGACTCTTGGAATGGTGGCACGACCCTGGAGTTCCTCTCGCCGTTCCTGTTCAGAGGGCCTCCTCCTCAGATGCGAAGGGAATGCCGGGAATTCTTTTCCGACGAAGCAGGGAAAGGATACCTCACCTCGAGCTACGAGGCGGAAACGGGGCTCCTCTGGATGTGGGCGGGACCCTCGTGTATCCTCTCGAGTGGAGACGGGTATGTCGGGGAACTTCTTGAGTTGCACCCAGGGTGTGAAGGACCCTGTCGAAGTTCAAGATGTGAGGTGTGATTAGACCCGAGAAGCCTCTGCGGAAATGGGCCTCCTCTCGCATGGAGGGGAGAACCTCCTGGATTTTCTCGAGTTGCGGCACATCTTCTCGAGTTACGACGGGGACCTCAGGGACCCGCTCTGGTGGTCTCAGGAAGGGCCAGTCCCCATGCGAGTTGCTAGGGGCCATCTCGGGATTAGTCTCCCGTCGATGCCGGGGATTAAGGCCTTGTGTGGAGTCCGGGCCGGAACCTGAGCATTCCTCTCCAATGTTGACATGGATCTTGGGGTGCCTCTGAGTCTCCCCAGGGGGTCAGGCCTCGTCTCGAGTGGGGGCATGCACGTGCGCTTTCCTCCCGAGCTGCAGCAGAAGGGTCACGCTTCCTGTCACGTGGATAAAGGGATCTGTGGCTTTCCCACGAGGCTTTCCCACAGGGCTGTGCCAAGTGCCACCTTGGTGTGAGTCGATCCTCGGCGTGAAAGACGAGCCGGTGAAGGGAAAAGAGGTTCCTCTGGAATGGACTGAGACATCTGGGGGACTCTTGGAATGGTGGCACGACCCTGGAGTTCCTCTCGCCGTTCCTGTTGAGAGGGCCTCCTCTTGAGATGCGACGGGAACGCCGGGAACTCTTTCCCGACGAAGCAGGGAAAGGATCCCTCATCTCGAGCTACGAGGTGGAAACGGGGCTCCTCTGGATGTGGGCGGGACCGTCGTGTTTCCTCTCGAGTGATGACGGGTATGTCGGGGAACTTCTTGAGTTGCACCATGGCTGTGAAGGACCCTTTCGAAGTTCCAGAGGTGAGGTGCGATTAGCCTCGAGACGCCTCAGCGGAAATGGGCCTCACCTCGCCTGGAGGGGAGAACCTCCTGGATTTTCTCGAGTTGCGGAAGGTCTTCTCGAGTTACGACGGGGACCTCAGGGACCCGATCTGCTGGCCTCAGGATAGGCCAGGCCCATGCGAGTTGCTAGGGGCCATCTCGGGATTCCTCTCCCGTCGATGCCGGGGCCTAAGACCTTGTGAGGTGTCGGGGCCAGAACCTGAGGATTCCTCTCCAGTGTTGACATGGATCTTGGGGTGCCTCTGAGTCTCCCCAGGGGAGTCAGGCCTCGTCTCGAGTGGGGGCATGCAAGTGCGCTTTCCTCCCGAGCTGCAGCAGTAGTGTCATGCTTCCTGTCACATGGATCAAGGGATCTGTGGCTTTCCCTAGAGGCTTTCCCACGAGGCTTTCGCACAGGGCTGTGCCACGTGCCACCTTGGTGTGAGTCCATCCTCGGCGTGAAAGACGAGCCGGTGAAGGGAAAAGAGGTTCCTCTGGAATGGACTGAGACATCTGGGGGACTTTAGAATGGTGGCACGACCCCGGAGTTCCTCTCGCTGATCCTGCTGAGAAGGCCTCCTCTTGAGATGCGACGGGAACGCCGGGAACTCTTTCCCGACGAAGCAGGGAAAGGATCCCTCACCTCGAGCTACGAGGCGGAAACGGGGCTCCTCTGGATGTGGGCGGGACCCTCGTGTTTCCTCTCGAGTGGAGACGGGTATGTCGGGGAACTTCTTGAGTTGCACCAAGGCTGTGAAGGACCCTTTCGAAGTTGCAGAGGTGAGGTGTGATTAGCCTTGAGACGCCTGAGTGGAAATGGGCCTCACCTCGCCTTGAGGGGAGAACCTCCTGGATTTTTCGAGTTTGCGGCAGGTATTCCCGAGTTACGACGGGGACCTCAGGGACCCGCTCTGGTGGCCTCAGGAAAGGCCAGTCCCCATGCGAGTTGCTAGGGGCCATCTCGGGATTCCTCTCCCAATGATGCCGGGGCCTAAGACCCTGTGAGGAGTCGGGGCCGGAACCTGAGGATTACTCTCCAGTGTTGACATGGATCTTGGGGTGCCTCTGAGTCCCCCCAGGGGAGTCAGGCCTCCTCTCGCGTGGGGGCATGCACGTGCGCTTTCCTCCCCAGCTGCAGCTGTAGTGTCACGCTTCCTGTCACGTGGATCAAAGGATCTGTGGCTTTCCCTCGAGGCTTTCCCACGAGGCTTTCCCACAGGGCTGTGCCACGTGCCACCTTGGTGTGAGTCGATCCTCGGCGTGAAAGACGAGCCGGTGAAGGGAAAAGAGGTTCCTCTGGAATATACTGAGACATCTGGGGGACTCTTGGAATGGTGGCATGACCCTGGAGTTCCTCTCGCCGTTCCTGTTGAGAGGGCTCCTCTTGAAATGCGACGGGACCCCCGGGAATTCTTTCCCAACGAAGCAGGGAAAGGATCCCTCATCTCGAGCTACGAGGCGGAAACGGGACTCCTCTGGATGTGGGAGGGACCCTCTTGTTTCCTCTCGAGTGGAGACGGGTATGTCGGGGAACTTCTTGAGTTGCACCAAGGCTGTGAAGGACCCTTTCGAAGTTCCAGAGGTGAGGTGTGATTAGCCTCGAGAAGCCTCAGCGGAAATGGGCCTCATCTCGCCAGGAGGGGAGAACCTCCTGGATTTTCTCGAGTTGCGGCAGGTCTTCTCGAGTTACGACTGGGACCTCAGGGACCCGCTCTGGTGGCCTCAGGAAAGGCCAGTCCCCATGCGAGTTGCTAGGGGCCATCTCGGGATTTCTCTCCCGTCGATGCCGGGTCCTAAGACGTCGTGTGGAGTCGGGGCCGGAACCTGAGGATTCCTCTCCAGTGTTGCCATGGATCTTGGGGTGCCTCTGAGTCTCCCCAGGGGAGTCAGGCCTCGTCTCGTGTGGGGGCATGCACGTGCGATTTCCTCCCCAGCTGCAGCAGTAGTGTCACGCTTCCTGTACGTGGATCAAGTGATCTGTGGCTTTCCCTCAAGGCTTTCCCTCGAGGCTTTCCCACGAGGCTTTCCCACAGGGCTGTGCCAAGTGCCTCCTTGGTGTGAGTCGATCCTCGGTGTGAAAGACGAGCCGGTGAAGGGAAAAGAGGTTCCTCTGGAATGGACTGAGACATCTGGGGAACTCTTGGAATGGTGGCATGACCCTGGAGTTCCTCTCGCCGTTCCTGTTGAGAGGGCCTTCTCTTGAGATGCGACGGGAACGCCGGGAATTCTTTCCTGACGAAGCAGGGAAAGGATCCCTCACGTCGAGCTACGAGGCGGAAACGGGGCTCCTCTGGATGTGGGCGGAAACCCCCGTGTTTCCTCTCGTGTGGAGACGGGTATGTCGGGGAACTTCTTGAGTTGCACCAAGGGTGTGAAGGACCCTTTCGACGTTCCGGAGGTGAGGTGTGATTAGCCCCGAGAAGCCTCTGCGGAAATGGGCCTCATCTCGCCTGCAGGGGAGAACCTCCTGGATATTCTCGAGTTGGGGCAGGTCTTCTCGAGTTACGACGGGGACCTCAGGGACCCGCTCTGTTGGCCTCAGGAAGGGCCAGTCCCCATGCGAGTTGATAGGGGCCATCTCGGGATTCCTCTCCCGTCGATGCCGGGGTCTAAGACCTTGTGTGGAGTCGGGGCCGGAACCTGAGCATTCCTCTCCAGTGTCGACATGGAACTTGGGGTGCCTCTGAGTCTCCCAAGGGGAGTCAGGCCTCGTCTCGTGTGGGGGCATGCACGTGCGCTTCCGTCCCGAGCTGCATCAGTAGGGTCACGCTTCCTGTCACGTGGATCAAGGGATCTGTGGCTTTCCTTCAAGGCTTTCCCTCGAGGCTTTCCCAGGAGGCTTTCCCACAGGGCTGTGCCAAGTGACACCTTGGTGTGTGTCGATCCTCGGCGTGAAAGACGAGCCGGTGAAGGGAAAAGCGGTTCCTCTGGAATGGACTGAGACATCTGCGGGACTCTTGGAATGGTGGCACGACCCTGGAGTTCCTCTCGCCGTTCCTGTTGAGAGGGCCTCCTCTTGAGATGCGACGGGAACGCCGGGAATTCTTTCCCGACGAAGCAGGGAAAGGATCCCTCACCTCGAGCTACGAGGCGGAAACGGGGCTTCTCTGGATGTGGGCGGGACCCTCGTGTTTCCTCTCGAGTGGAGACGGGTATGTCGGGGAACTTCTTCAGTTGCACCAAGGGTGTGAAGGACCCTTTCGACGTTCCAGAGGTGAGGTGTGATTAGCCCCGAGAAGCCTCTGCAGAAATGGGCCTCCTCTCGCCTGGAGGGGAGAAGATCCTAAATTTTCTCGAGTTGCGGCAGGTCTTCTCGAGTTACGACTGGGACCTCAGGGACCCTCTCTGGTGGCCTCAGGAAGGGCCAGTCCCCATGCGAGTTGCTAGGGGACCTCTCGGGATTCCTCTCCCGTCGATGCCGGGGCCTAAGGCCTTGTGTGGACTCGGGGCCAGACCCTGAGCATTCCTCTCCAGTGTTGACATGGATATTGGGGTGCCTCTGAGTCACCCCAGGGGAGTCAGTCCTCGTCTCGAGTGGGGGAATGCACGTGCGCTTCCCTCCCGAGCTGCAGCAGTAGGGTCACGCTTTCTGTCACGTGGATCAAGGGATCTGTGGCTTTCCGTCGAGGCTTTCCCTCGAGGCTTTCCCACAGGGCTGTGCCACGTGCCACCTTGGTGTGAGTCGATCCTCGGCGTGAAAGACGAACCGGTGAAGGGAAAAGAGGTTCCTCTGGAATGGACTGAGACATCTGGGGGACTCTTGGAATGGTGGCACGACCCTGGAGTTCCTCTCGCCGTTCCTGTAGAGAGGGCCTCCTCTTGAAATGCGACGGGAACGCCGGGAATTCTTTCCCAACGAAGCAGGGAAAGGATCCCTCATCTCGAGCTACGAGGCGGAAACGGGGCTCCTCTGGATGTGGGAGGGACCCTCTTGTTTCCTCTCGAGTGGAGACGGGTATGTCGGGGAACTTCTTGAGTTGCACCAAGGCTGTGAAGGACCCTTTCGAAGTTCCAGAGGTGAGGTGTGATTAGCCTCGACAAGCCTCAGCGGAAATGGGCCTCATCTCGCCAGGAGGGGAGAACCTCCTGGATTTTCTCGAGTTGCGGCAGGTCTTCTCGAGTTACGACGGGGACCTCAGGGACCCGCTCTGGTGGCCTCAGGAAAGGCCAGTCCCCATGCGAGTTGCTAGGGGCCATCTCGGGATTTCTCTCCCGTCTATGCCGGGTCCTAAGACGTCGTGTGGAGTCGGGGCCGGAACCTGAGGATTCCTCTCCAGTGTTGACATGTATCTTTGGGTGCCTCTGAGTCTCCCCAGGGGAGTCAGGCCTCGTCTCGTGTGGGGGCATGCACGTGCGCTTCCGTCCCGAGCTGCAGCAGTAGGGTCACGCTTCCTGTCACGTGGATCAAGGGATCTGTGGCTTTCCCTCAAGGCTTTCCCTCGAGGCTTTCCCAGGAGGCTTTCTCACAGGGCTGTGCCAAGTGACACCTTGGTGTGTGTCGATCCTCGGCGTGAAAGACGAGCCGGTGAAGGGAAAAGAGGTTCCTCGGGAATGGACTGAGACATCTGGGGGACTCTTGGAATGGTGGCACGACCCTGGAGTTCCTCTCGCCGTTCCTGTTGAGAGGGCCTCCTCTTGAGATGCGACGGGAACGCCGGGAATTCTTTCCCGACGAAGCAGGGAAAGGATCCCTCATCTCGAGCTACGAGGCGGAAACGGGGCTCCTCTGGATGTGGGCGGGACCCTCGTGTTTCCTCTCGAGTGGAGACGGGTATGTCGGGGAACTTCTTGAGTTGCACCAAGGGTGTGAAGGACCCTTTTGACGTTCCAGAGGTGAGGTGTGATTAGCCCCGAGAAGCCTCTGCGGAAATGGGCCTCGTCTCGCCTGGAGGGGAGAACCTCCTGGATTTTCTCGAGTTGCGGCAGGTCTTCTCGAGATACGACGGGGACCTCAGGGACCCGCTCTGGTGGCCTCAGGAAGGGCCATTCCCCATGCAAGATGCTAGGGGCCATCTCGGGATTCCTCTCCCGTCGATGCCGGGGCCTAAGACCTTGTGTGGAGTCGGGTCCGGTACCTGAGGATTCCTTTCCAGTGTTGAAATGGATCTTGGGGTGCCTCTGAGTCACCCCAGGGGAGTCAGCCCTCGTCTCGTGTGGGGGCATGCACGTGTGCTTTCCTCCCGTGCTGCAGCCGTAGTGTTATGCTGTCTGTCTCGCGGATCAAGGGATATGTGGCTTTCCCTCGAGGCTTTCCCACGAGGCTTTCCCACAGGGCTGTGCCACGTGCCACCTTGGTGTGAGTCGATCCTCGGCGTGAAAGACGAGCCGGTGAAGGGAAAAGAGGTTCCTCTGGAATGGACTGAGACATATGGGGGACTCTTGGAATGGTGGCACGACCCTGGAGTTCCTCTCGCCGTTCCTGTTGAGAGGGCCTCCTCTTGAGATGCGATGGGAACGCCTGCAAATCTTTCCCGACGAAGCAGGGAAAGGATCCCTCATCTCGAGCTACGAGGCGGAAACGGGGCTCCTCTGGATGAGGGAGGGACCCTCGTGTTTCCTCTCGAGTGGAGACGGTATGTCGGGGAACTTCTAGAGCTGCACCAAGGCTGTGAAGGACCCTTTCGAAGTTCCAGAGGTTAGGTGTGATTAGCCTCGAGAAGCCTCAGCGGAAATGGGCCTCATCTCGCCAGGAGGGGAGAACCTCCTGGATTTTCTCGAGTTGCGGCAGGTCTTCCGTGTTACGACGGGGACCTCAGGGACCCGCTCTGGTGGCCTCAGGAAAGGCCAGTCCCCATGCGAGTTGCTAGGAGCCATCTTGGGATTCCTCTCCCGTCGATTCCGGGAACTAAGGCCCTGTGAGGAGTCGGGGCCGGAACCTGAGGATTCCTCTCCAGTGTTGACATGGATCTTGGGGTGCCTCTGAGTCTCCCCAGGGGAGTCAGGCCTCGTCTCGAGTGGGGGCATGCACGTGCGCTTTCCTCCCGAGCTACAGCAGTAGTGTCACGCTTCCTGTCATGTGGATCAAGGGATCTGTGGCTTTCCGTCGAGGCTTTCCCACTTGGCTTTCGCACAGGGCTGTGCCACGTGCCACCTTGGTGTGAGTCGATCCTCGGCGTGAAAGACGAGCTGGTGAAGGGGAAAGAGGTTCCTCTGGAATGGACTGAGACATCTGGGGGACTCTTGGAATGGTGGCACGACCCTGGAGTTCCTCTCGCCGTTCCTGTTGAGAGGACCTCCTCTGGAGATGCGACGGGAACGCCGGGAACTCTTTCCCGACGAAGCAGGGAAAGGATCCCTCATCTCGAGCTACGAGGCGGAAACGGGGCTCCTCTGGATGTGGGCGGGAGCCTCGTGATTCCTCTCGAGTGGAGACGGCTAGGTCGGGGAACTTCTTGATTTGCACCAGGGTGTGAAGGACCCTTTCGAAGTTCCAGAGGTGAGGTGTGATCAGCCTCGAGACGCCTCAGCGGAAATGGGCCTCATCTCGACTGGAGGGGAGAACCTCCTGGATTTTCTCGAGTTGCGGCAGGTCTTCTCGAGTTACGACGGGGACCTCAGGGACCCGCTCTGGTGGCCTCAGGAAAGGCCAGTCCCCATGCGAGTTGCTACGGGACCTCTCGGGATTCCTCTCCCGTCCATGCCGGGGCCTCAGTCCTTGTGTGGAGTCGGGGCCGGAACCTGAGGATTCCTCTCCAGTGTTGCCATGGATCTTGGGGTGCTTCTGAGTCTCCCCAGGGAGTCAGGCCTCGTCTCGAGTGGGGGCATGCACGTGCGCTTTCCTCCCGAGCTGCAGCAGTAGTGTCACGCTTCCTGTCACGTGGATCAAGGGATCTGTGGCTTTCCCTCGAGGCTGTCCCTCGAGGCTTTCCCACGAGGCTTTCCCACAGGGCTGTGCCACGTGCCACCTTGGTGTGAGTCGATCCTCGGCGTGAAAGACGAGCCGGTGAAGGGAAAAGAGGTTCCTCTGGAATGGACTGAGACATATGGGGGACTCTTGGAATGGTGGCACGACCCTGGAGTTCCTCTCGC
>NW_026292728.1:0-46639 GCF_023091745.1 Budorcas taxicolor
CCCGGGCAGGAAGCCCAGCAGCGAGGCAAGTCTGGGCAAGGCTCGCCCAGGGCAGAGCAGCCTCACGCCAGCAACTCTGCCAGATCGGGCCTCTGAGCAGAGCTGGGGCTCTGCCGTACTGGAGGCTCACTGGGCTCCGCCCAAGGAGTGAGTGCAGACGCACGCAGCTGGGCTGCCTCCTCTTCTCCCGAGGAGGCTCGCTTCCCGCCTGCTGTGCACTAGGCTTCCAGGCGGGGGCGCCCCGCGCCTCCTACAGGGCTTGGCTCAGGGGCTGCTTCCCTGGAGCTGGGGCTGCCGGCGGGAGCCCAGACACGCAGGGGCAGGCCCCACCAGCTGCACACGTCTCTGCTGGGGAGGAGAGCGCTAGGGACATGACGTCTGTCAGGCACCTTCTGGGCGCCCACGGAGTCAGCCTCCGGGTGTGTGGGGCTGCAGACCACAGCCAGGGGCCCTGGGAGCCTTGTGCTCTCCGTGCGGCGCTGAGTCTGGGCGGCCAAGCACCCGCTGGAGGAGCCCTGCACTTGCCCTCCCCTGCCCTCTAAGAGAGGCCTCACTGCTGGAGGGCTTGGCAGTGTGCAAGCCACCGGCTCCTAAGCCTTGCCCACGGACGCCTGGGGCCTAGATGCAAAGGCAAGGCAGGAGTGGAGCTGAGGCCAGGAAGGCGCCAGGGGCCTCTCCCAGCATCGCACCGCCTGCTCCTTCCCGGGCAGCAAGCCTAGCAGCGAGGCAAGCCTGGGCAAGTCTCGCCCAGGGCAGAGCAGCCTCGCGCAAGGCACTTGACTGGATCCGGCCTCTGAGCAGAGCTGGAGCTCTGCCGTCCTGGAGGCACACTCGGCTCGGCCCAAGCGGGGATTGCAGCTGCACGCGGCTTGGCTCCCTCGACTCTTCCCAAGGAGGCTCGCTTCCAAGCGCACTGTGCACTTGGCTTCCAGGCAGGGACGCCCCGCGCCTCCTGCAGGTCTTGGCACAGGGGCTGCTTCCCCTGAGCGGAGGCTGTGGGCGGCAGCCCAGACACGCAGGGGCAGGCCCCAACCACCTGCCCACGTCTCTGCTGGTGGGGAGAGCACTAGGGAAATGACGTCTGTCAGGCACCTTCTGGGCGCTCACGGAGTCAGCCTCCGGGTGTGTGGGGCTGCAGACCGCAGCCAGGGGCCCTGGGAGCCTGGGGCTCTCCGTGCTGTGCTGAGTCCGGGCGGCCAAGCGAGCGCTGGAGGGGCCCTGCACTTGCCATTCCCTTCCCTATGACAGAGCTCTCACGGCTGGAGGGCCTGGCAGCGTGCAACCCAGCGGCCCCTAAGCCCTCCGCAAGGACGCCTGGGGACTAGGTGCAAAGGCAAGGCAGGAGTGGAGCTGAGGCCAGGAAGGCGCCAGGAGCGTCTGCCTGTCTGGCGCAGCCTGCTCCTTCCCGGGCAGGAAGCCCAGCAGCGAGGCAAGTCTGGGCAAGGCTCGCCCAGGGCAGAGCAGCCTCACGCCAGCAACTCTGCCAGATCGGGCCTCTGAGCAGAGCTGGGGCTCTGCCGTACTGGAGGCTCACTGGGCTCCGCCCAAGGAGTGAGTGCAGACGCACGCAGCTGGGCTGCCTCCTCTTCTCCCGAGGAGGCTCGCTTCCCGCCTGCTGTGCACTAGGCTTCCAGGCGGGGGCGCCCCGCGCCTCCTACAGGGCTTGGCTCAGGGGCTGCTTCCCTGGAGCTGGGCTGCCGGCGGGAGCCCAGACACGCAGGGGCAGGCCCCACCAGCTGCACACGTCTCTGCTGGGGAGGAGAGCGCTAGGGACATGACGTCTGTCAGGCACCTTCTGGGCGCCCACGGAGTCAGCCTCCGGGTGTGTGGGCTGCAGACCACAGCCAGGGGCCCTGGGAGCCTTGTGCTCTCCGTGCGGCGCTGAGTCTGGGCGGCCAAGCACCCGCTGGAGGAGCCCTGCACTTGCCCTCCCCTGCCCTCTAAGAGAGGCCTCACTGCTGGAGGGCTTGGCAGTGTGCAAGCCACCGGCTCCTAAGCCTTGCCCACGGACGCCTGGGGCCTAGATGCAAAGGCAAGGCAGGAGTGGAGCTGAGGCCAGGAAGGCGCCAGGGGCCTCTCCCAGCATCGCACCGCCTGCTCCTTCCCGGGCAGCAAGCCTAGCAGCGAGGCAAGCCTGGGCAAGTCTCGCCCAGGGCAGAGCAGCCTCGCGCAAGGCACTTGACTGGATCCGGCCTCTGAGCAGAGCTGGAGCTCTGCCGTCCTGGAGGCACACTCGGCTCGGCCCAAGCGGGGATTGCAGCTGCACGCGGCTTGGCTCCCTCGACTCTTCCCAAGGAGGCTCGCTTCCAAGCGCACTGTGCACTTGGCTTCCAGGCAGGGACGCCCCGCGCCTCCTGCAGGTCTTGGCACAGGGGCTGCTTCCCCTGAGCGGAGGCTGTGGGCGGCAGCCCAGACACGCAGGGGCAGCCCCAACCACCTGCCCACGTCTCTGCTGGTGGGGAGAGCACTAGGGAAATGACGTCTCTCAGGCACCTTCTGGGCGCTCACGGAGTCAGCCTCCGGGTGTGTGGGGCTGCAGACCGCAGCCAGGGGCCCTGGGAGCCTGGGGCTCTCCGTGCTGTGCTGAGTCCGGGCGGCCAAGCGAGCGCTGGAGGGGCCCTGCACTTGCCATTCCCTTCCCTATGACAGAGCTCTCACGGCTGGAGGGCCTGGCAGCGTGCAACCCAGCGGCCCCTAAGCCCTCCGCAAGGACGCCTGGGGACTAGGTGCAAAGGCAAGGCAGGAGTGGAGCTGAGGCCAGGAAGGCGCCAGGAGCGTCTGCCTGTCTGGCGCAGCCTGCTCCTTCCCGGGCAGGAAGCCCAGCAGCGAGGCAAGTCTGGGCAAGGCTCGCCCAGGGCAGAGCAGCCTCACGCCAGCAACTCTGCCAGATCGGGCCTCTGAGCAGAGCTGGGGCTCTGCCGTACTGGAGGCTCACTGGGCTCCGCCCAAGGAGTGAGTGCAGACGCACGCAGCTGGGCTGCCTCCTCTTCTCCCGAGGAGGCTCGCTTCCCGCCTGCTGTGCACTAGGCTTCCAGGCGGGGGCGCCCCGCGCCTCCTACAGGGCTTGGCTCAGGGGCTGCTTCCCTGGAGCTGGGGCTGCCGGCGGGAGCCCAGACACGCAGGGGCAGGCCCCACCAGCTGCACACGTCTCTGCTGGGGAGGAGAGCGCTAGGGACATGACGTCTGTCAGGCACCTTCTGGGCGCCCACGGAGTCAGCCTCCGGGTGTGTGGGGCTGCAGACCACAGCCAGGGGCCCTGGGAGCCTTGTGCTCTCCGTGCGGCGCTGAGTCTGGGCGGCCAAGCACCCGCTGGAGGAGCCCTGCACTTGCCCTCCCCTGCCCTCTAAGAGAGGCCTCACTGCTGGAGGGCTTGGCAGTGTGCAAGCCACCGGCTCCTAAGCCTTGCCCACGGACGCCTGGGGCCTAGATGCAAAGGCAAGGCAGGAGTGGAGCTGAGGCCAGGAAGGCGCCAGGGGCCTCTCCCAGCATCGCACCGCCTGCTCCTTCCCGGGCAGCAAGCCTAGCAGCGAGGCAAGCCTGGGCAAGTCTCGCCCAGGGCAGAGCAGCCTCGCGCAAGGCACTTGACTGGATCCGGCCTCTGAGCAGAGCTGGAGCTCTGCCGTCCTGGAGGCACACTCGGCTCGGCCCAAGCGGGGATTGCAGCTGCACGCGGCTTGGCTCCCTCGACTCTTCCCAAGGAGGCTCGCTTCCAAGCGCACTGTGCACTTGGCTTCCAGGCAGGGACGCCCCGCGCCTCCTGCAGGTCTTGGCACAGGGGCTGCTTCCCCTGAGCGGAGGCTGTGGGCGGCAGCCCAGACACGCAGGGGCAGGCCCCAACCACCTGCCCACGTCTCTGCTGGTGGGGAGAGCACTAGGGAAATGACGTCTGTCAGGCACCTTCTGGGCGCTCACGGAGTCAGCCTCCGGGTGTGTGGGGCTGCAGACCGCAGCCAGGGGCCCTGGGAGCCTGGGGCTCTCCGTGCTGTGCTGAGTCCGGGCGGCCAAGCGAGCGCTGGAGGGGCCCTGCACTTGCCATTCCCTTCCCTATGACAGAGCTCTCACGGCTGGAGGGCCTGGCAGCGTGCAACCCAGCGGCCCCTAAGCCCTCCGCAAGGACGCCTGGGGACTAGGTGCAAAGGCAAGGCAGGAGTGGAGCTGAGGCCAGGAAGGCGCCAGGAGCGTCTGCCTGTCTGGCGCAGCCTGCTCCTTCCCGGGCAGGAAGCCCAGCAGCGAG
Source organism: Budorcas taxicolor (assembly GCF_023091745.1). Classification (NCBI taxonomy): domain Eukaryota; kingdom Metazoa; phylum Chordata; class Mammalia; order Artiodactyla; family Bovidae; genus Budorcas; species Budorcas taxicolor. The sequence goes on from NW_026292728.1 coordinate 4,235, forward strand.
GCAAGTCTGGGCAAGGCTCGCCCAGGGCAGAGCAGCCTCACGCCAGCAACTCTGCCAGATCGGGCCTCTGAGCAGAGCTGGGGCTCTGCCGTACTGGAGGCTCACTGGGCTCCGCCCAAGGAGTGAGTGCAGACGCACGCAGCTGGGCTGCCTCCTCTTCTCCCGAGGAGGCTCGCTTCCCGCCTGCTGTGCACTAGGCTTCCAGGCGGGGGCGCCCCGCGCCTCCTACAGGGCTTGGCTCAGGGGCTGCTTCCCTGGAGCTGGGGCTGCCGGCGGGAGCCCAGACACGCAGGGGCAGGCCCCACCAGCTGCACACGTCTCTGCTGGGGAGGAGAGCGCTAGGGACATGACGTCTGTCAGGCACCTTCTGGGCGCCCACGGAGTCAGCCTCCGGGTGTGTGGGGCTGCAGACCACAGCCAGGGGCCCTGGGAGCCTTGTGCTCTCCGTGCGGCGCTGAGTCTGGGCGGCCAAGCACCCGCTGGAGGAGCCCTGCACTTGCCCTCCCCTGCCCTCTAAGAGAGGCCTCACTGCTGGAGGGCTTGGCAGTGTGCAAGCCACCGGCTCCTAAGCCTTGCCCACGGACGCCTGGGGCCTAGATGCAAAGGCAAGGCAGGAGTGGAGCTGAGGCCAGGAAGGCGCCAGGGGCCTCTCCCAGCATCGCACCGCCTGCTCCTTCCCGGGCAGCAAGCCTAGCAGCGAGGCAAGCCTGGGCAAGTCTCGCCCAGGGCAGAGCAGCCTCGCGCAAGGCACTTGACTGGATCCGGCCTCTGAGCAGAGCTGGAGCTCTGCCGTCCTGGAGGCACACTCGGCTCGGCCCAAGCGGGGATTGCAGCTGCACGCGGCTTGGCTCCCTCGACTCTTCCCAAGGAGGCTCGCTTCCAAGCGCACTGTGCACTTGGCTTCCAGGCAGGGACGCCCCGCGCCTCCTGCAGGTCTTGGCACAGGGGCTGCTTCCCCTGAGCGGAGGCTGTGGGCGGCAGCCCAGACACGCAGGGGCAGGCCCCAACCACCTGCCCACGTCTCTGCTGGTGGGGAGAGCACTAGGGAAATGACGTCTCTCAGGCACCTTCTGGGCGCTCACGGAGTCAGCCTCCGGGTGTGTGGGGCTGCAGACCGCAGCCAGGGGCCCTGGGAGCCTGGGGCTCTCCGTGCTGTGCTGAGTCCGGGCGGCCAAGCGAGCGCTGGAGGGGCCCTGCACTTGCCATTCCCTTCCCTATGACAGAGCTCTCACGGCTGGAGGGCCTGGCAGCGTGCAACCCAGCGGCCCCTAAGCCCTCCGCAAGGACGCCTGGGGACTAGGTGCAAAGGCAAGGCAGGAGTGGAGCTGAGGCCAGGAAGGCGCCAGGAGCGTCTGCCTGTCTGGCGCAGCCTGCTCCTTCCCGGGCAGGAAGCCCAGCAGCGAGGCAAGTCTGGGCAAGGCTCGCCCAGGGCAGAGCAGCCTCACGCCAGCAACTCTGCCAGATCGGGCCTCTGAGCAGAGCTGGGGCTCTGCCGTACTGGAGGCTCACTGGGCTCCGCCCAAGGAGTGAGTGCAGACGCACGCAGCTGGGCTGCCTCCTCTTCTCCCGAGGAGGCTCGCTTCCCGCCTGCTGTGCACTAGGCTTCCAGGCGGGGGCGCCCCGCGCCTCCTACAGGGCTTGGCTCAGGGGCTGCTTCCCTGGAGCTGGGGCTGCCGGCGGGAGCCCAGACACGCAGGGGCAGGCCCCACCAGCTGCACACGTCTCTGCTGGGGAGGAGAGCGCTAGGGACATGACGTCTGTCAGGCACCTTCTGGGCGCCCACGGAGTCAGCCTCCGGGTGTGTGGGGCTGCAGACCACAGCCAGGGGCCCTGGGAGCCTTGTGCTCTCCGTGCGGCGCTGAGTCTGGGCGGCCAAGCACCCGCTGGAGGAGCCCTGCACTTGCCCTCCCCTGCCCTCTAAGAGAGGCCTCACTGCTGGAGGGCTTGGCAGTGTGCAAGCCACCGGCTCCTAAGCCTTGCCCACGGACGCCTGGGGCCTAGATGCAAAGGCAAGGCAGGAGTGGAGCTGAGGCCAGGAAGGCGCCAGGGGCCTCTCCCAGCATCGCACCGCCTGCTCCTTCCCGGGCAGCAAGCCTAGCAGCGAGGCAAGCCTGGGCAAGTCTCGCCCAGGGCAGAGCAGCCTCGCGCAAGGCACTTGACTGGATCCGGCCTCTGAGCAGAGCTGGAGCTCTGCCGTCCTGGAGGCACACTCGGCTCGGCCCAAGCGGGGATTGCAGCTGCACGCGGCTTGGCTCCCTCGACTCTTCCCAAGGAGGCTCGCTTCCAAGCGCACTGTGCACTTGGCTTCCAGGCAGGGACGCCCCGCGCCTCCTGCAGGTCTTGGCACAGGGGCTGCTTCCCCTGAGCGGAGGCTGTGGGCGGCAGCCCAGACACGCAGGGGCAGGCCCCAACCACCTGCCCACGTCTCTGCTGGTGGGGAGAGCACTAGGGAAATGACGTCTGTCAGGCACCTTCTGGGCGCTCACGGAGTCAGCCTCCGGGTGTGTGGGGCTGCAGACCGCAGCCAGGGGCCCTGGGAGCCTGGGGCTCTCCGTGCTGTGCTGAGTCCGGGCGGCCAAGCGAGCGCTGGAGGGGCCCTGCACTTGCCATTCCCTTCCCTATGACAGAGCTCTCACGGCTGGAGGGCCTGGCAGCGTGCAACCCAGCGGCCCCTAAGCCCTCCGCAAGGACGCCTGGGGACTAGGTGCAAAGGCAAGGCAGGAGTGGAGCTGAGGCCAGGAAGGCGCCAGGAGCGTCTGCCTGTCTGGCGCAGCCTGCTCCTTCCCGGGCAGGAAGCCCAGCAGCGAGGCAAGTCTGGGCAAGGCTCGCCCAGGGCAGAGCAGCCTCACGCCAGCAACTCTGCCAGATCGGGCCTCTGAGCAGAGCTGGGGCTCTGCCGTACTGGAGGCTCACTGGGCTCCGCCCAAGGAGTGAGTGCAGACGCACGCAGCTGGGCTGCCTCCTCTTCTCCCGAGGAGGCTCGCTTCCCGCCTGCTGTGCACTAGGCTTCCAGGCGGGGGCGCCCCGCGCCTCCTACAGGGCTTGGCTCAGGGGCTGCTTCCCTGGAGCTGGGGCTGCCGGCGGGAGCCCAGACACGCAGGGGCAGGCCCCACCAGCTGCACACGTCTCTGCTGGGGAGGAGAGCGCTAGGGACATGACGTCTGTCAGGCACCTTCTGGGCGCCCACGGAGTCAGCCTCCGGGTGTGTGGGGCTGCAGACCACAGCCAGGGGCCCTGGGAGCCTTGTGCTCTCCGTGCGGCGCTGAGTCTGGGCGGCCAAGCACCCGCTGGAGGAGCCCTGCACTTGCCCTCCCCTGCCCTCTAAGAGAGGCCTCACTGCTGGAGGGCTTGGCAGTGTGCAAGCCACCGGCTCCTAAGCCTTGCCCACGGACGCCTGGGGCCTAGATGCAAAGGCAAGGCAGGAGTGGAGCTGAGGCCAGGAAGGCGCCAGGGGCCTCTCCCAGCATCGCACCGCCTGCTCCTTCCCGGGCAGCAAGCCTAGCAGCGAGGCAAGCCTGGGCAAGTCTCGCCCAGGGCAGAGCAGCCTCGCGCAAGGCACTTGACTGGATCCGGCCTCTGAGCAGAGCTGGAGCTCTGCCGTCCTGGAGGCACACTCGGCTCGGCCCAAGCGGGGATTGCAGCTGCACGCGGCTTGGCTCCCTCGACTCTTCCCAAGGAGGCTCGCTTCCAAGCGCACTGTGCACTTGGCTTCCAGGCAGGGACGCCCCGCGCCTCCTGCAGGTCTTGGCACAGGGGCTGCTTCCCCTGAGCGGAGGCTGTGGGCGGCAGCCCAGACACGCAGGGGCAGGCCCCAACCACCTGCCCACGTCTCTGCTGGTGGGGAGAGCACTAGGGAAATGACGTCTCTCAGGCACCTTCTGGGCGCTCACGGAGTCAGCCTCCGGGTGTGTGGGGCTGCAGACCGCAGCCAGGGGCCCTGGGAGCCTGGGGCTCTCCGTGCTGTGCTGAGTCCGGGCGGCCAAGCGAGCGCTGGAGGGGCCCTGCACTTGCCATTCCCTTCCCTATGACAGAGCTCTCACGGCTGGAGGGCCTGGCAGCGTGCAACCCAGCGGCCCCTAAGCCCTCCGCAAGGACGCCTGGGGACTAGGTGCAAAGGCAAGGCAGGAGTGGAGCTGAGGCCAGGAAGGCGCCAGGAGCGTCTGCCTGTCTGGCGCAGCCTGCTCCTTCCCGGGCAGGAAGCCCAGCAGCGAGGCAAGTCTGGGCAAGGCTCGCCCAGGGCAGAGCAGCCTCACGCCAGCAACTCTGCCAGATCGGGCCTCTGAGCAGAGCTGGGGCTCTGCCGTACTGGAGGCTCACTGGGCTCCGCCCAAGGAGTGAGTGCAGACGCACGCAGCTGGGCTGCCTCCTCTTCTCCCGAGGAGGCTCGCTTCCCGCCTGCTGTGCACTAGGCTTCCAGGCGGGGGCGCCCCGCGCCTCCTACAGGGCTTGGCTCAGGGGCTGCTTCCCTGGAGCTGGGGCTGCCGGCGGGAGCCCAGACACGCAGGGGCAGGCCCCACCAGCTGCACACGTCTCTGCTGGGGAGGAGAGCGCTAGGGACATGACGTCTGTCAGGCACCTTCTGGGCGCCCACGGAGTCAGCCTCCGGGTGTGTGGGGCTGCAGACCACAGCCAGGGGCCCTGGGAGCCTTGTGCTCTCCGTGCGGCGCTGAGTCTGGGCGGCCAAGCACCCGCTGGAGGAGCCCTGCACTTGCCCTCCCCTGCCCTCTAAGAGAGGCCTCACTGCTGGAGGGCTTGGCAGTGTGCAAGCCACCGGCTCCTAAGCCTTGCCCACGGACGCCTGGGGCCTAGATGCAAAGGCAAGGCAGGAGTGGAGCTGAGGCCAGGAAGGCGCCAGGGGCCTCTCCCAGCATCGCACCGCCTGCTCCTTCCCGGGCAGCAAGCCTAGCAGCGAGGCAAGCCTGGGCAAGTCTCGCCCAGGGCAGAGCAGCCTCGCGCAAGGCACTTGACTGGATCCGGCCTCTGAGCAGAGCTGGAGCTCTGCCGTCCTGGAGGCACACTCGGCTCGGCCCAAGCGGGGATTGCAGCTGCACGCGGCTTGGCTCCCTCGACTCTTCCCAAGGAGGCTCGCTTCCAAGCGCACTGTGCACTTGGCTTCCAGGCAGGGACGCCCCGCGCCTCCTGCAGGTCTTGGCACAGGGGCTGCTTCCCCTGAGCGGAGGCTGTGGGCGGCAGCCCAGACACGCAGGGGCAGGCCCCAACCACCTGCCCACGTCTCTGCTGGTGGGGAGAGCACTAGGGAAATGACGTCTGTCAGGCACCTTCTGGGCGCTCACGGAGTCAGCCTCCGGGTGTGTTGGGCTGCAGACCGCAGCCAGGGGCCCTGGGAGCCTGGGGCTCTCCGTGCTGTGCTGAGTCCGGGCGGCCAAGCGAGCGCTGGAGGGGCCCTGCACTTGCCATTCCCTTCCCTATGACAGAGCTCTCACGGCTGGAGGGCCTGGCAGCGTGCAACCCAGCGGCCCCTAAGCCCTCCGCAAGGACGCCTGGGGACTAGGTGCAAAGGCAAGGCAGGAGTGGAGCTGAGGCCAGGAAGGCGCCAGGAGCGTCTGCCTGTCTGGCGCAGCCTGCTCCTTCCCGGGCAGGAAGCCCAGCAGCGAGGCAAGTCTGGGCAAGGCTCGCCCAGGGCAGAGCAGCCTCACGCCAGCAACTCTGCCAGATCGGGCCTCTGAGCAGAGCTGGGGCTCTGCCGTACTGGAGGCTCACTGGGCTCCGCCCAAGGAGTGAGTGCAGACGCACGCAGCTGGGCTGCCTCCTCTTCTCCCGAGGAGGCTCGCTTCCCGCCTGCTGTGCACTAGGCTTCCAGGCGGGGGCGCCCCGCGCCTCCTACAGGGCTTGGCTCAGGGGCTGCTTCCCTGGAGCTGGGGCTGCCGGCGGGAGCCCAGACACGCAGGGGCAGGCCCCACCAGCTGCACACGTCTCTGCTGGGGAGGAGAGCGCTAGGGACATGACGTCTGTCAGGCACCTTCTGGGCGCCCACGGAGTCAGCCTCCGGGTGTGTGGGGCTGCAGACCACAGCCAGGGGCCCTGGGAGCCTTGTGCTCTCCGTGCGGCGCTGAGTCTGGGCGGCCAAGCACCCGCTGGAGGAGCCCTGCACTTGCCCTCCCCTGCCCTCTAAGAGAGGCCTCACTGCTGGAGGGCTTGGCAGTGTGCAAGCCACCGGCTCCTAAGCCTTGCCCACGGACGCCTGGGGCCTAGATGCAAAGGCAAGGCAGGAGTGGAGCTGAGGCCAGGAAGGCGCCAGGGGCCTCTCCCAGCATCGCACCGCCTGCTCCTTCCCGGGCAGCAAGCCTAGCAGCGAGGCAAGCCTGGGCAAGTCTCGCCCAGGGCAGAGCAGCCTCGCGCAAGGCACTTGACTGGATCCGGCCTCTGAGCAGAGCTGGAGCTCTGCCGTCCTGGAGGCACACTCGGCTCGGCCCAAGCGGGGATTGCAGCTGCACGCGGCTTGGCTCCCTCGACTCTTCCCAAGGAGGCTCGCTTCCAAGCGCACTGTGCACTTGGCTTCCAGGCAGGGACGCCCCGCGCCTCCTGCAGGTCTTGGCACAGGGGCTGCTTCCCCTGAGCGGAGGCTGTGGGCGGCAGCCCAGACACGCAGGGGCAGGCCCCAACCACCTGCCCACGTCTCTGCTGGTGGGGAGAGCACTAGGGAAATGACGTCTCTCAGGCACCTTCTGGGCGCTCACGGAGTCAGCCTCCGGGTGTGTGGGGCTGCAGACCGCAGCCAGGGGCCCTGGGAGCCTGGGGCTCTCCGTGCTGTGCTGAGTCCGGGCGGCCAAGCGAGCGCTGGAGGGGCCCTGCACTTGCCATTCCCTTCCCTATGACAGAGCTCTCACGGCTGGAGGGCCTGGCAGCGTGCAACGCAGCGGCCCCTAAGCCCTCCGCAAGGACGCCTGGGGACTAGGTGCAAAGGCAAGGCAGGAGTGGAGCTGAGGCCAGGAAGGCGCCAGGAGCGTCTGCCTGTCTGGCGCAGCCTGCTCCTTCCCGGGCAGGAAGCCCAGCAGCGAGGCAAGTCTGGGCAAGGCTCGCCCAGGGCAGAGCAGCCTCACGCCAGCAACTCTGCCAGATCGGGCCTCTGAGCAGAGCTGGGGCTCTGCCGTACTGGAGGCTCACTGGGCTCCGCCCAAGGAGTGAGTGCAGACGCACGCAGCTGGGCTGCCTCCTCTTCTCCCGAGGAGGCTCGCTTCCCGCCTGCTGTGCACTAGGCTTCCAGGCGGGGGCGCCCCGCGCCTCCTACAGGGCTTGGCTCAGGGGCTGCTTCCCTGGAGCTGGGGCTGCCGGCGGGAGCCCAGACACGCAGGGGCAGGCCCCACCAGCTGCACACGTCTCTGCTGGGGAGGAGAGCGCTAGGGACATGACGTCTGTCAGGCACCTTCTGGGCGCCCACGGAGTCAGCCTCCGGGTGTGTGGGGCTGCAGACCACAGCCAGGGGCCCTGGGAGCCTTGTGCTCTCCGTGCGGCGCTGAGTCTGGGCGGCCAAGCACCCGCTGGAGGAGCCCTGCACTTGCCCTCCCCTGCCCTCTAAGAGAGGCCTCACTGCTGGAGGGCTTGGCAGTGTGCAAGCCACCGGCTCCTAAGCCTTGCCCACGGACGCCTGGGGCCTAGATGCAAAGGCAAGGCAGGAGTGGAGCTGAGGCCAGGAAGGCGCCAGGGGCCTCTCCCAGCATCGCACCGCCTGCTCCTTCCCGGGCAGCAAGCCTAGCAGCGAGGCAAGCCTGGGCAAGTCTCGCCCAGGGCAGAGCAGCCTCGCGCAAGGCACTTGACTGGATCCGGCCTCTGAGCAGAGCTGGAGCTCTGCCGTCCTGGAGGCACACTCGGCTCGGCCCAAGCGGGGATTGCAGCTGCACGCGGCTTGGCTCCCTCGACTCTTCCCAAGGAGGCTCGCTTCCAAGCGCACTGTGCACTTGGCTTCCAGGCAGGGACGCCCCGCGCCTCCTGCAGGTCTTGGCACAGGGGCTGCTTCCCCTGAGCGGAGGCTGTGGGCGGCAGCCCAGACACGCAGGGGCAGGCCCCAACCACCTGCCCACGTCTCTGCTGGTGGGGAGAGCACTAGGGAAATGACGTCTGTCAGGCACCTTCTGGGCGCTCACGGAGTCAGCCTCCGGGTGTGTTGGGCTGCAGACCGCAGCCAGGGGCCCTGGGAGCCTGGGGCTCTCCGTGCTGTGCTGAGTCCGGGCGGCCAAGCGAGCGCTGGAGGGGCCCTGCACTTGCCATTCCCTTCCCTATGACAGAGCTCTCACGGCTGGAGGGCCTGGCAGCGTGCAACCCAGCGGCCCCTAAGCCCTCCGCAAGGACGCCTGGGGACTAGGTGCAAAGGCAAGGCAGGAGTGGAGCTGAGGCCAGGAAGGCGCCAGGAGCGTCTGCCTGTCTGGCGCAGCCTGCTCCTTCCCGGGCAGGAAGCCCAGCAGCGAGGCAAGTCTGGGCAAGGCTCGCCCAGGGCAGAGCAGCCTCACGCCAGCAACTCTGCCAGATCGGGCCTCTGAGCAGAGCTGGGGCTCTGCCGTACTGGAGGCTCACTGGGCTCCGCCCAAGGAGTGAGTGCAGACGCACGCAGCTGGGCTGCCTCCTCTTCTCCCGAGGAGGCTCGCTTCCCGCCTGCTGTGCACTAGGCTTCCAGGCGGGGGCGCCCCGCGCCTCCTACAGGGCTTGGCTCAGGGGCTGCTTCCCTGGAGCTGGGGCTGCCGGCGGGAGCCCAGACACGCAGGGGCAGGCCCCACCAGCTGCACACGTCTCTGCTGGGGAGGAGAGCGCTAGGGACATGACGTCTGTCAGGCACCTTCTGGGCGCCCACGGAGTCAGCCTCCGGGTGTGTGGGGCTGCAGACCACAGCCAGGGGCCCTGGGAGCCTTGTGCTCTCCGTGCGGCGCTGAGTCTGGGCGGCCAAGCACCCGCTGGAGGAGCCCTGCACTTGCCCTCCCCTGCCCTCTAAGAGAGGCCTCACTGCTGGAGGGCTTGGCAGTGTGCAAGCCACCGGCTCCTAAGCCTTGCCCACGGACGCCTGGGGCCTAGATGCAAAGGCAAGGCAGGAGTGGAGCTGAGGCCAGGAAGGCGCCAGGGGCCTCTCCCAGCATCGCACCGCCTGCTCCTTCCCGGGCAGCAAGCCTAGCAGCGAGGCAAGCCTGGGCAAGTCTCGCCCAGGGCAGAGCAGCCTCGCGCAAGGCACTTGACTGGATCCGGCCTCTGAGCAGAGCTGGAGCTCTGCCGTCCTGGAGGCACACTCGGCTCGGCCCAAGCGGGGATTGCAGCTGCACGCGGCTTGGCTCCCTCGACTCTTCCCAAGGAGGCTCGCTTCCAAGCGCACTGTGCACTTGGCTTCCAGGCAGGGACGCCCCGCGCCTCCTGCAGGTCTTGGCACAGGGGCTGCTTCCCCTGAGCGGAGGCTGTGGGCGGCAGCCCAGACACGCAGGGGCAGGCCCCAACCACCTGCCCACGTCTCTGCTGGTGGGGAGAGCACTAGGGAAATGACGTCTCTCAGGCACCTTCTGGGCGCTCACGGAGTCAGCCTCCGGGTGTGTGGGGCTGCAGACCGCAGCCAGGGGCCCTGGGAGCCTGGGGCTCTCCGTGCTGTGCTGAGTCCGGGCGGCCAAGCGAGCGCTGGAGGGGCCCTGCACTTGCCATTCCCTTCCCTATGACAGAGCTCTCACGGCTGGAGGGCCTGGCAGCGTGCAACCCAGCGGCCCCTAAGCCCTCCGCAAGGACGCCTGGGGACTAGGTGCAAAGGCAAGGCAGGAGTGGAGCTGAGGCCAGGAAGGCGCCAGGAGCGTCTGCCTGTCTGGCGCAGCCTGCTCCTTCCCGGGCAGGAAGCCCAGCAGCGAGGCAAGTCTGGGCAAGGCTCGCCCAGGGCAGAGCAGCCTCACGCCAGCAACTCTGCCAGATCGGGCCTCTGAGCAGAGCTGGGGCTCTGCCGTACTGGAGGCTCACTGGGCTCCGCCCAAGGAGTGAGTGCAGACGCACGCAGCTGGGCTGCCTCCTCTTCTCCCGAGGAGGCTCGCTTCCCGCCTGCTGTGCACTAGGCTTCCAGGCGGGGGCGCCCCGCGCCTCCTACAGGGCTTGGCTCAGGGGCTGCTTCCCTGGAGCTGGGGCTGCCGGCGGGAGCCCAGACACGCAGGGGCAGGCCCCACCAGCTGCACACGTCTCTGCTGGGGAGGAGAGCGCTAGGGACATGACGTCTGTCAGGCACCTTCTGGGCGCCCACGGAGTCAGCCTCCGGGTGTGTGGGGCTGCAGACCACAGCCAGGGGCCCTGGGAGCCTTGTGCTCTCCGTGCGGCGCTGAGTCTGGGCGGCCAAGCACCCGCTGGAGGAGCCCTGCACTTGCCCTCCCCTGCCCTCTAAGAGAGGCCTCACTGCTGGAGGGCTTGGCAGTGTGCAAGCCACCGGCTCCTAAGCCTTGCCCACGGACGCCTGGGGCCTAGATGCAAAGGCAAGGCAGGAGTGGAGCTGAGGCCAGGAAGGCGCCAGGGGCCTCTCCCAGCATCGCACCGCCTGCTCCTTCCCGGGCAGCAAGCCTAGCAGCGAGGCAAGCCTGGGCAAGTCTCGCCCAGGGCAGAGCAGCCTCGCGCAAGGCACTTGACTGGATCCGGCCTCTGAGCAGAGCTGGAGCTCTGCCGTCCTGGAGGCACACTCGGCTCGGCCCAAGCGGGGATTGCAGCTGCACGCGGCTTGGCTCCCTCGACTCTTCCCAAGGAGGCTCGCTTCCAAGCGCACTGTGCACTTGGCTTCCAGGCAGGGACGCCCCGCGCCTCCTGCAGGTCTTGGCACAGGGGCTGCTTCCCCTGAGCGGAGGCTGTGGGCGGCAGCCCAGACACGCAGGGGCAGGCCCCAACCACCTGCCCACGTCTCTGCTGGTGGGGAGAGCACTAGGGAAATGACGTCTGTCAGGCACCTTCTGGGCGCTCACGGAGTCAGCCTCCGGGTGTGTTGGGCTGCAGACCGCAGCCAGGGGCCCTGGGAGCCTGGGGCTCTCCGTGCTGTGCTGAGTCCGGGCGGCCAAGCGAGCGCTGGAGGGGCCCTGCACTTGCCATTCCCTTCCCTATGACAGAGCTCTCACGGCTGGAGGGCCTGGCAGCGTGCAACCCAGCGGCCCCTAAGCCCTCCGCAAGGACGCCTGGGGACTAGGTGCAAAGGCAAGGCAGGAGTGGAGCTGAGGCCAGGAAGGCGCCAGGAGCGTCTGCCTGTCTGGCGCAGCCTGCTCCTTCCCGGGCAGGAAGCCCAGCAGCGAGGCAAGTCTGGGCAAGGCTCGCCCAGGGCAGAGCAGCCTCACGCCAGCAACTCTGCCAGATCGGGCCTCTGAGCAGAGCTGGGGCTCTGCCGTACTGGAGGCTCACTGGGCTCCGCCCAAGGAGTGAGTGCAGACGCACGCAGCTGGGCTGCCTCCTCTTCTCCCGAGGAGGCTCGCTTCCCGCCTGCTGTGCACTAGGCTTCCAGGCGGGGGCGCCCCGCGCCTCCTACAGGGCTTGGCTCAGGGGCTGCTTCCCTGGAGCTGGGGCTGCCGGCGGGAGCCCAGACACGCAGGGGCAGGCCCCACCAGCTGCACACGTCTCTGCTGGGGAGGAGAGCGCTAGGGACATGACGTCTGTCAGGCACCTTCTGGGCGCCCACGGAGTCAGCCTCCGGGTGTGTGGGGCTGCAGACCACAGCCAGGGGCCCTGGGAGCCTTGTGCTCTCCGTGCGGCGCTGAGTCTGGGCGGCCAAGCACCCGCTGGAGGAGCCCTGCACTTGCCCTCCCCTGCCCTCTAAGAGAGGCCTCACTGCTGGAGGGCTTGGCAGTGTGCAAGCCACCGGCTCCTAAGCCTTGCCCACGGACGCCTGGGGCCTAGATGCAAAGGCAAGGCAGGAGTGGAGCTGAGGCCAGGAAGGCGCCAGGGGCCTCTCCCAGCATCGCACCGCCTGCTCCTTCCCGGGCAGCAAGCCTAGCAGCGAGGCAAGCCTGGGCAAGTCTCGCCCAGGGCAGAGCAGCCTCGCGCAAGGCACTTGACTGGATCCGGCCTCTGAGCAGAGCTGGAGCTCTGCCGTCCTGGAGGCACACTCGGCTCGGCCCAAGCGGGGATTGCAGCTGCACGCGGCTTGGCTCCCTCGACTCTTCCCAAGGAGGCTCGCTTCCAAGCGCACTGTGCACTTGGCTTCCAGGCAGGGACGCCCCGCGCCTCCTGCAGGTCTTGGCACAGGGGCTGCTTCCCCTGAGCGGAGGCTGTGGGCGGCAGCCCAGACACGCAGGGGCAGGCCCCAACCACCTGCCCACGTCTCTGCTGGTGGGGAGAGCACTAGGGAAATGACGTCTCTCAGGCACCTTCTGGGCGCTCACGGAGTCAGCCTCCGGGTGTGTGGGGCTGCAGACCGCAGCCAGGGGCCCTGGGAGCCTGGGGCTCTCCGTGCTGTGCTGAGTCCGGGCGGCCAAGCGAGCGCTGGAGGGGCCCTGCACTTGCCATTCCCTTCCCTATGACAGAGCTCTCACGGCTGGAGGGCCTGGCAGCGTGCAACCCAGCGGCCCCTAAGCCCTCCGCAAGGACGCCTGGGGACTAGGTGCAAAGGCAAGGCAGGAGTGGAGCTGAGGCCAGGAAGGCGCCAGGAGCGTCTGCCTGTCTGGCGCAGCCTGCTCCTTCCCGGGCAGGAAGCCCAGCAGCGAGGCAAGTCTGGGCAAGGCTCGCCCAGGGCAGAGCAGCCTCACGCCAGCAACTCTGCCAGATCGGGCCTCTGAGCAGAGCTGGGGCTCTGCCGTACTGGAGGCTCACTGGGCTCCGCCCAAGGAGTGAGTGCAGACGCACGCAGCTGGGCTGCCTCCTCTTCTCCCGAGGAGGCTCGCTTCCCGCCTGCTGTGCACTAGGCTTCCAGGCGGGGGCGCCCCGCGCCTCCTACAGGGCTTGGCTCAGGGGCTGCTTCCCTGGAGCTGGGGCTGCCGGCGGGAGCCCAGACACGCAGGGGCAGGCCCCACCAGCTGCACACGTCTCTGCTGGGGAGGAGAGCGCTAGGGACATGACGTCTGTCAGGCACCTTCTGGGCGCCCACGGAGTCAGCCTCCGGGTGTGTGGGGCTGCAGACCACAGCCAGGGGCCCTGGGAGCCTTGTGCTCTCCGTGCGGCGCTGAGTCTGGGCGGCCAAGCACCCGCTGGAGGAGCCCTGCACTTGCCCTCCCCTGCCCTCTAAGAGAGGCCTCACTGCTGGAGGGCTTGGCAGTGTGCAAGCCACCGGCTCCTAAGCCTTGCCCACGGACGCCTGGGGCCTAGATGCAAAGGCAAGGCAGGAGTGGAGCTGAGGCCAGGAAGGCGCCAGGGGCCTCTCCCAGCATCGCACCGCCTGCTCCTTCCCGGGCAGCAAGCCTAGCAGCGAGGCAAGCCTGGGCAAGTCTCGCCCAGGGCAGAGCAGCCTCGCGCAAGGCACTTGACTGGATCCGGCCTCTGAGCAGAGCTGGAGCTCTGCCGTCCTGGAGGCACACTCGGCTCGGCCCAAGCGGGGATTGCAGCTGCACGCGGCTTGGCTCCCTCGACTCTTCCCAAGGAGGCTCGCTTCCAAGCGCACTGTGCACTTGGCTTCCAGGCAGGGACGCCCCGCGCCTCCTGCAGGTCTTGGCACAGGGGCTGCTTCCCCTGAGCGGAGGCTGTGGGCGGCAGCCCAGACACGCAGGGGCAGGCCCCAACCACCTGCCCACGTCTCTGCTGGTGGGGAGAGCACTAGGGAAATGACGTCTGTCAGGCACCTTCTGGGCGCTCACGGAGTCAGCCTCCGGGTGTGTTGGGCTGCAGACCGCAGCCAGGGGCCCTGGGAGCCTGGGGCTCTCCGTGCTGTGCTGAGTCCGGGCGGCCAAGCGAGCGCTGGAGGGGCCCTGCACTTGCCATTCCCTTCCCTATGACAGAGCTCTCACGGCTGGAGGGCCTGGCAGCGTGCAACCCAGCGGCCCCTAAGCCCTCCGCAAGGACGCCTGGGGACTAGGTGCAAAGGCAAGGCAGGAGTGGAGCTGAGGCCAGGAAGGCGCCAGGAGCGTCTGCCTGTCTGGCGCAGCCTGCTCCTTCCCGGGCAGGAAGCCCAGCAGCGAGGCAAGTCTGGGCAAGGCTCGCCCAGGGCAGAGCAGCCTCACGCCAGCAACTCTGCCAGATCGGGCCTCTGAGCAGAGCTGGGGCTCTGCCGTACTGGAGGCTCACTGGGCTCCGCCCAAGGAGTGAGTGCAGACGCACGCAGCTGGGCTGCCTCCTCTTCTCCCGAGGAGGCTCGCTTCCCGCCTGCTGTGCACTAGGCTTCCAGGCGGGGGCGCCCCGCGCCTCCTACAGGGCTTGGCTCAGGGGCTGCTTCCCTGGAGCTGGGGCTGCCGGCGGGAGCCCAGACACGCAGGGGCAGGCCCCACCAGCTGCACACGTCTCTGCTGGGGAGGAGAGCGCTAGGGACATGACGTCTGTCAGGCACCTTCTGGGCGCCCACGGAGTCAGCCTCCGGGTGTGTGGGGCTGCAGACCACAGCCAGGGGCCCTGGGAGCCTTGTGCTCTCCGTGCGGCGCTGAGTCTGGGCGGCCAAGCACCCGCTGGAGGAGCCCTGCACTTGCCCTCCCCTGCCCTCTAAGAGAGGCCTCACTGCTGGAGGGCTTGGCAGTGTGCAAGCCACCGGCTCCTAAGCCTTGCCCACGGACGCCTGGGGCCTAGATGCAAAGGCAAGGCAGGAGTGGAGCTGAGGCCAGGAAGGCGCCAGGGGCCTCTCCCAGCATCGCACTGCCTGCTCCTTCCCGGGCAGCAAGCCTAGCAGCGAGGCAAGCCTGGGCAAGTCTCGCCCAGGGCAGAGCAGCCTCGCGCAAGGCACTTGACTGGATCCGGCCTCTGAGCAGAGCTGGAGCTCTGCCGTCCTGGAGGCACACTCGGCTCGGCCCAAGCGGGGATTGCAGCTGCACGCGGCTTGGCTCCCTCGACTCTTCCCAAGGAGGCTCGCTTCCAAGCGCACTGTGCACTTGGCTTCCAGGCAGGGACGCCCCGCGCCTCCTGCAGGTCTTGGCACAGGGGCTGCTTCCCCTGAGCGGAGGCTGTGGGCGGCAGCCCAGACACGCAGGGGCAGGCCCCAACCACCTGCCCACGTCTCTGCTGGTGGGGAGAGCACTAGGGAAATGACGTCTCTCAGGCACCTTCTGGGCGCTCACGGAGTCAGCCTCCGGGTGTGTGGGGCTGCAGACCGCAGCCAGGGGCCCTGGGAGCCTGGGGCTCTCCGTGCTGTGCTGAGTCCGGGCGGCCAAGCGAGCGCTGGAGGGGCCCTGCACTTGCCATTCCCTTCCCTATGACAGAGCTCTCACGGCTGGAGGGCCTGGCAGCGTGCAACCCAGCGGCCCCTAAGCCCTCCGCAAGGACGCCTGGGGACTAGGTGCAAAGGCAAGGCAGGAGTGGAGCTGAGGCCAGGAAGGCGCCAGGAGCGTCTGCCTGTCTGGCGCAGCCTGCTCCTTCCCGGGCAGGAAGCCCAGCAGCGAGGCAAGTCTGGGCAAGGCTCGCCCAGGGCAGAGCAGCCTCACGCCAGCAACTCTGCCAGATCGGGCCTCTGAGCAGAGCTGGGGCTCTGCCGTACTGGAGGCTCACTGGGCTCCGCCCAAGGAGTGAGTGCAGACGCACGCAGCTGGGCTGCCTCCTCTTCTCCCGAGGAGGCTCGCTTCCCGCCTGCTGTGCACTAGGCTTCCAGGCGGGGGCGCCCCGCGCCTCCTACAGGGCTTGGCTCAGGGGCTGCTTCCCTGGAGCTGGGGCTGCCGGCGGGAGCCCAGACACGCAGGGGCAGGCCCCACCAGCTGCACACGTCTCTGCTGGGGAGGAGAGCGCTAGGGACATGACGTCTGTCAGGCACCTTCTGGGCGCCCACGGAGTCAGCCTCCGGGTGTGTGGGGCTGCAGACCACAGCCAGGGGCCCTGGGAGCCTTGTGCTCTCCGTGCGGCGCTGAGTCTGGGCGGCCAAGCACCCGCTGGAGGAGCCCTGCACTTGCCCTCCCCTGCCCTCTAAGAGAGGCCTCACTGCTGGAGGGCTTGGCAGTGTGCAAGCCACCGGCTCCTAAGCCTTGCCCACGGACGCCTGGGGCCTAGATGCAAAGGCAAGGCAGGAGTGGAGCTGAGGCCAGGAAGGCGCCAGGGGCCTCTCCCAGCATCGCACCGCCTGCTCCTTCCCGGGCAGCAAGCCTAGCAGCGAGGCAAGCCTGGGCAAGTCTCGCCCAGGGCAGAGCAGCCTCGCGCAAGGCACTTGACTGGATCCGGCCTCTGAGCAGAGCTGGAGCTCTGCCGTCCTGGAGGCACACTCGGCTCGGCCCAAGCGGGGATTGCAGCTGCACGCGGCTTGGCTCCCTCGACTCTTCCCAAGGAGGCTCGCTTCCAAGCGCACTGTGCACTTGGCTTCCAGGCAGGGACGCCCCGCGCCTCCTGCAGGTCTTGGCACAGGGGCTGCTTCCCCTGAGCGGAGGCTGTGGGCGGCAGCCCAGACACGCAGGGGCAGGCCCCAACCACCTGCCCACGTCTCTGCTGGTGGGGAGAGCACTAGGGAAATGACGTCTCTCAGGCACCTTCTGGGCGCTCACGGAGTCAGCCTCCGGGTGTGTGGGGCTGCAGACCGCAGCCAGGGGCCCTGGGAGCCTGGGGCTCTCCGTGCTGTGCTGAGTCCGGGCGGCCAAGCGAGCGCTGGAGGAGCCCTGCACTTGCCATTCCCTTCCCTATGACAGAGCTCTCACGGCTGGAGGGCCTGGCAGCGTGCAACCCAGCGGCCCCTAAGCCCTCCGCAAGGACGCCTGGGGACTAGGTGCAAAGGCAAGGCAGGAGTGGAGCTGAGGCCAGGAAGGCGCCAGGAGCGTCTGCCTGTCTGGCGCAGCCTGCTCCTTCCCGGGCAGGAAGCCCAGCAGCGAGGCAAGTCTGGGCAAGGCTCGCCCAGGGCAGAGCAGCCTCACGCCAGCAACTCTGCCAGATCGGGCCTCTGAGCAGAGCTGGGGCTCTGCCGTACTGGAGGCTCACTGGGCTCCGCCCAAGGAGTGAGTGCAGACGCACGCAGCTGGGCTGCCTCCTCTTCTCCCGAGGAGGCTCGCTTCCCGCCTGCTGTGCACTAGGCTTCCAGGCGGGGGCGCCCCGCGCCTCCTACAGGGCTTGGCTCAGGGGCTGCTTCCCTGGAGCTGGGGCTGCCGGCGGGAGCCCAGACACGCAGGGGCAGGCCCCACCAGCTGCACACGTCTCTGCTGGGGAGGAGAGCGCTAGGGACATGACGTCTGTCAGGCACCTTCTGGGCGCCCACGGAGTCAGCCTCCGGGTGTGTGGGGCTGCAGACCACAGCCAGGGGCCCTGGGAGCCTTGTGCTCTCCGTGCGGCGCTGAGTCTGGGCGGCCAAGCACCCGCTGGAGGAGCCCTGCACTTGCCCTCCCCTGCCCTCTAAGAGAGGCCTCACTGCTGGAGGGCTTGGCAGTGTGCAAGCCACCGGCTCCTAAGCCTTGCCCACGGACGCCTGGGGCCTAGATGCAAAGGCAAGGCAGGAGTGGAGCTGAGGCCAGGAAGGCGCCAGGGGCCTCTCCCAGCATCGCACCGCCTGCTCCTTCCCGGGCAGCAAGCCTAGCAGCGAGGCAAGCCTGGGCAAGTCTCGCCCAGGGCAGAGCAGCCTCGCGCAAGGCACTTGACTGGATCCGGCCTCTGAGCAGAGCTGGAGCTCTGCCGTCCTGGAGGCACACTCGGCTCGGCCCAAGCGGGGATTGCAGCTGCACGCGGCTTGGCTCCCTCGACTCTTCCCAAGGAGGCTCGCTTCCAAGCGCACTGTGCACTTGGCTTCCAGGCAGGGACGCCCCGCGCCTCCTGCAGGTCTTGGCACAGGGGCTGCTTCCCCTGAGCGGAGGCTGTGGGCGGCAGCCCAGACACGCAGGGGCAGGCCCCAACCACCTGCCCACGTCTCTGCTGGTGGGGAGAGCACTAGGGAAATGACGTCTCTCAGGCACCTTCTGGGCGCTCACGGAGTCAGCCTCCGGGTGTGTGGGGCTGCAGACCGCAGCCAGGGGCCCTGGGAGCCTGGGGCTCTCCGTGCTGTGCTGAGTCCGGGCGGCCAAGCGAGCGCTGGAGGAGCCCTGCACTTGCCATTCCCTTCCCTATGACAGAGCTCTCACGGCTGGAGGGCCTGGCAGCGTGCAACCCAGCGGCCCCTAAGCCCTCCGCAAGGACGCCTGGGGACTAGGTGCAAAGGCAAGGCAGGAGTGGAGCTGAGGCCAGGAAGGCGCCAGGAGCGTCTGCCTGTCTGGCGCAGCCTGCTCCTTCCCGGGCAGGAAGCCCAGCAGCGAGGCAAGTCTGGGCAAGGCTCGCCCAGGGCAGAGCAGCCTCACGCCAGCAACTCTGCCAGATCGGGCCTCTGAGCAGAGCTGGGGCTCTGCCGTACTGGAGGCTCACTGGGCTCCGCCCAAGGAGTGAGTGCAGACGCACGCAGCTGGGCTGCCTCCTCTTCTCCCGAGGAGGCTCGCTTCCCGCCTGCTGTGCACTAGGCTTCCAGGCGGGGGCGCCCCGCGCCTCCTACAGGGCTTGGCTCAGGGGCTGCTTCCCTGGAGCTGGGGCTGCCGGCGGGAGCCCAGACACGCAGGGGCAGGCCCCACCAGCTGCACACGTCTCTGCTGGGGAGGAGAGCGCTAGGGACATGACGTCTGTCAGGCACCTTCTGGGCGCCCACGGAGTCAGCCTCCGGGTGTGTGGGGCTGCAGACCACAGCCAGGGGCCCTGGGAGCCTTGTGCTCTCCGTGCGGCGCTGAGTCTGGGCGGCCAAGCACCCGCTGGAGGAGCCCTGCACTTGCCCTCCCCTGCCCTCTAAGAGAGGCCTCACTGCTGGAGGGCTTGGCAGTGTGCAAGCCACCGGCTCCTAAGCCTTGCCCACGGACGCCTGGGGCCTAGATGCAAAGGCAAGGCAGGAGTGGAGCTGAGGCCAGGAAGGCGCCAGGGGCCTCTCCCAGCATCGCACCGCCTGCTCCTTCCCGGGCAGCAAGCCTAGCAGCGAGGCAAGCCTGGGCAAGTCTCGCCCAGGGCAGAGCAGCCTCGCGCAAGGCACTTGACTGGATCCGGCCTCTGAGCAGAGCTGGAGCTCTGCCGTCCTGGAGGCACACTCGGCTCGGCCCAAGCGGGGATTGCAGCTGCACGCGGCTTGGCTCCCTCGACTCTTCCCAAGGAGGCTCGCTTCCAAGCGCACTGTGCACTTGGCTTCCAGGCAGGGACGCCCCGCGCCTCCTGCAGGTCTTGGCACAGGGGCTGCTTCCCCTGAGCGGAGGCTGTGGGCGGCAGCCCAGACACGCAGGGGCAGGCCCCAACCACCTGCCCACGTCTCTGCTGGTGGGGAGAGCACTAGGGAAATGACGTCTCTCAGGCACCTTCTGGGCGCTCACGGAGTCAGCCTCCAGGTGTGTGGGGCTGCAGACCGCAGCCAGGGGCCCTGGGAGCCTGGGGCTCTCCGTGCTGTGCTGAGTCCGGGCGGCCAAGCGAGCGCTGGAGGGGCCCTGCACTTGCCATTCCCTTCCCTATGACAGAGCTCTCACGGCTGGAGGGCCTGGCAGCGTGCAACCCAGCGGCCCCTAAGCCCTCCGCAAGGACGCCTGGGGACTAGGTGCAAAGGCAAGGCAGGAGTGGAGCTGAGGCCAGGAAGGCGCCAGGAGCGTCTGCCTGTCTGGCGCAGCCTGCTCCTTCCCGGGCAGGAAGCCCAGCAGCGAGGCAAGTCTGGGCAAGGCTCGCCCAGGGCAGAGCAGCCTTACGCCAGCAACTCTGCCAGATCGGGCCTCTGAGCAGAGCTGGGGCTCTGCCGTACTGGAGGCTCACTGGGCTCCGCCCAAGGAGTGAGTGCAGACGCACGCAGCTGGGCTGCCTCCTCTTCTCCCGAGGAGGCTCGCTTCCCGCCTGCTGTGCACTAGGCTTCCAGGCGGGGGCGCCCCGCGCCTCCTACAGGGCTTGGCTCAGGGGCTGCTTCCCTGGAGCTGGGGCTGCCGGCGGGAGCCCAGACACGCAGGGGCAGGCCCCACCAGCTGCACACGTCTCTGCTGGGGAGGAGAGCGCTAGGGACATGACGTCTGTCAGGCACCTTCTGGGCGCCCACGGAGTCAGCCTCCGGGTGTGTGGGGCTGCAGACCACAGCCAGGGGCCCTGGGAGCCTTGTGCTCTCCGTGCGGCGCTGAGTCTGGGCGGCCAAGCACCCGCTGGAGGAGCCCTGCACTTGCCCTCCCCTGCCCTCTAAGAGAGGCCTCACTGCTGGAGGGCTTGGCAGTGTGCAAGCCACCGGCTCCTAAGCCTTGCCCACGGACGCCTGGGGCCTAGATGCAAAGGCAAGGCAGGAGTGGAGCTGAGGCCAGGAAGGCGCCAGGGGCCTCTCCCAGCATCGCACCGCCTGCTCCTTCCCGGGCAGCAAGCCTAGCAGCGAGGCAAGCCTGGGCAAGTCTCGCCCAGGGCAGAGCAGCCTCGCGCAAGGCACTTGACTGGATCCGGCCTCTGAGCAGAGCTGGAGCTCTGCCGTCCTGGAGGCACACTCGGCTCGGCCCAAGCGGGGATTGCAGCTGCACGCGGCTTGGCTCCCTCGACTCTTCCCAAGGAGGCTCGCTTCCAAGCGCACTGTGCACTTGGCTTCCAGGCAGGGACGCCCCGCGCCTCCTGCAGGTCTTGGCACAGGGGCTGCTTCCCCTGAGCGGAGGCTGTGGGCGGCAGCCCAGACACGCAGGGGCAGGCCCCAACCACCTGCCCACGTCTCTGCTGGTGGGGAGAGCACTAGGGAAATGACGTCTGTCAGGCACCTTCTGGGCGCTCACGGAGTCAGCCTCCGGGTGTGTGGGGCTGCAGACCGCAGCCAGGGGCCCTGGGAGCCTGGGGCTCTCCGTGCTGTGCTGAGTCCGGGCGGCCAAGCGAGCGCTGGAGGGGCCCTGCACTTGCCATTCCCTTCCCTATGACAGAGCTCTCACGGCTGGAGGGCCTGGCAGCGTGCAACCCAGCGGCCCCTAAGCCCTCCGCAAGGACGCCTGGGGACTAGGTGCAAAGGCAAGGCAGGAGTGGAGCTGAGGCCAGGAAGGCGCCAGGAGCGTCTGCCTGTCTGGCGCAGCCTGCTCCTTCCCGGGCAGGAAGCCCAGCAGCGAGGCAAGTCTGGGCAAGGCTCGCCCAGGGCAGAGCAGCCTCACGCCAGCAACTCTGCCAGATCGGGCCTCTGAGCAGAGCTGGGGCTCTGCCGTACTGGAGGCTCACTGGGCTCCGCCCAAGGAGTGAGTGCAGACGCACGCAGCTGGGCTGCCTCCTCTTCTCCCGAGGAGGCTCGCTTCCCGCCTGCTGTGCACTAGGCTTCCAGGCGGGGGCGCCCCGCGCCTCCTACAGGGCTTGGCTCAGGGGCTGCTTCCCTGGAGCTGGGGCTGCCGGCGGGAGCCCAGACACGCAGGGGCAGGCCCCACCAGCTGCACACGTCTCTGCTGGGGAGGAGAGCGCTAGGGACATGACGTCTGTCAGGCACCTTCTGGGCGCCCACGGAGTCAGCCTCCGGGTGTGTGGGGCTGCAGACCACAGCCAGGGGCCCTGGGAGCCTTGTGCTCTCCGTGCGGCGCTGAGTCTGGGCGGCCAAGCACCCGCTGGAGGAGCCCTGCACTTGCCCTCCCCTGCCCTCTAAGAGAGGCCTCACTGCTGGAGGGCTTGGCAGTGTGCAAGCCACCGGCTCCTAAGCCTTGCCCACGGACGCCTGGGGCCTAGATGCAAAGGCAAGGCAGGAGTGGAGCTGAGGCCAGGAAGGCGCCAGGGGCCTCTCCCAGCATCGCACCGCCTGCTCCTTCCCGGGCAGCAAGCCTAGCAGCGAGGCAAGCCTGGGCAAGTCTCGCCCAGGGCAGAGCAGCCTCGCGCAAGGCACTTGACTGGATCCGGCCTCTGAGCAGAGCTGGAGCTCTGCCGTCCTGGAGGCACACTCGGCTCGGCCCAAGCGGGGATTGCAGCTGCACGCGGCTTGGCTCCCTCGACTCTTCCCAAGGAGGCTCGCTTCCAAGCGCACTGTGCACTTGGCTTCCAGGCAGGGACGCCCCGCGCCTCCTGCAGGTCTTGGCACAGGGGCTGCTTCCCCTGAGCGGAGGCTGTGGGCGGCAGCCCAGACACGCAGGGGCAGGCCCCAACCACCTGCCCACGTCTCTGCTGGTGGGGAGAGCACTAGGGAAATGACGTCTCTCAGGCACCTTCTGGGCGCTCACAGAGTCAGCCTCCGTGTGTGTGGGGCTGCAGACCGCAGCCAGGGGCCCTGGGAGCCTGGGGCTCTCCGTGCTGTGCTGAGTCCGGGCGGCCAAGCGAGCGCTGGAGGGGCCCTGCACTTGCCATTCCCTTCCCTATGACAGAGCTCTCACGGCTGGAGGGCCTGGCAGCGTGCAACCCAGCGGCCCCTAAGCCCTCCGCAAGGACGCCTGGGGACTAGGTGCAAAGGCAAGGCAGGAGTGGAGCTGAGGCCAGGAAGGCGCCAGGAGCGTCTGCCTGTCTGGCGCAGCCTGCTCCTTCCCGGGCAGGAAGCCCAGCAGCGAGGCAAGTCTGGGCAAGGCTCGCCCAGGGCAGAGCAGCCTCACGCCAGCAACTCTGCCAGATCGGGCCTCTGAGCAGAGCTGGGGCTCTGCCGTACTGGAGGCTCACTGGGCTCCGCCCAAGGAGTGAGTGCAGACGCACGCAGCTGGGCTGCCTCCTCTTCTCCCGAGGAGGCTCGCTTCCCGCCTGCTGTGCACTAGGCTTCCAGGCGGGGGCGCCCCGCGCCTCCTACAGGGCTTGGCTCAGGGGCTGCTTCCCTGGAGCTGGGGCTGCCGGCGGGAGCCCAGACACGCAGGGGCAGGCCCCACCAGCTGCACACGTCTCTGCTGGGGAGGAGAGCGCTAGGGACATGACGTCTGTCAGGCACCTTCTGGGCGCCCACGGAGTCAGCCTCCGGGTGTGTGGGGCTGCAGACCACAGCCAGGGGCCCTGGGAGCCTTGTGCTCTCCGTGCGGCGCTGAGTCTGGGCGGCCAAGCACCCGCTGGAGGAGCCCTGCACTTGCCCTCCCCTGCCCTCTAAGAGAGGCCTCACTGCTGGAGGGCTTGGCAGTGTGCAAGCCACCGGCTCCTAAGCCTTGCCCACGGACGCCTGGGGCCTAGATGCAAAGGCAAGGCAGGAGTGGAGCTGAGGCCAGGAAGGCGCCAGGGGCCTCTCCCAGCATCGCACCGCCTGCTCCTTCCCGGGCAGCAAGCCTAGCAGCGAGGCAAGCCTGGGCAAGTCTCGCCCAGGGCAGAGCAGCCTCGCGCAAGGCACTTGACTGGATCCGGCCTCTGAGCAGAGCTGGAGCTCTGCCGTCCTGGAGGCACACTCGGCTCGGCCCAAGCGGGGATTGCAGCTGCACGCGGCTTGGCTCCCTCGACTCTTCCCAAGGAGGCTCGCTTCCAAGCGCACTGTGCACTTGGCTTCCAGGCAGGGACGCCCCGCGCCTCCTGCAGGTCTTGGCACAGGGGCTGCTTCCCCTGAGCGGAGGCTGTGGGCGGCAGCCCAGACACGCAGGGGCAGGCCCCAACCACCTGCCCACGTCTCTGCTGGTGGGGAGAGCACTAGGGAAATGACGTCTGTCAGGCACCTTCTGGGCGCTCACGGAGTCAGCCTCCGGGTGTGTGGGGCTGCAGACCGCAGCCAGGGGCCCTGGGAGCCTGGGGCTCTCCGTGCTGTGCTGAGTCCGGGCGGCCAAGCGAGCGCTGGAGGGGCCCTGCACTTGCCATTCCCTTCCCTATGACAGAGCTCTCACGGCTGGAGGGCCTGGCAGCGTGCAACCCAGCGGCCCCTAAGCCCTCCGCAAGGACGCCTGGGGACTAGGTGCAAAGGCAAGGCAGGAGTGGAGCTGAGGCCAGGAAGGCGCCAGGAGCGTCTGCCTGTCTGGCGCAGCCTGCTCCTTCCCGGGCAGGAAGCCCAGCAGCGAGGCAAGTCTGGGCAAGGCTCGCCCAGGGCAGAGCAGCCTCACGCCAGCAACTCTGCCAGATCGGGCCTCTGAGCAGAGCTGGGGCTCTGCCGTACTGGAGGCTCACTGGGCTCCGCCCAAGGAGTGAGTGCAGACGCACGCAGCTGGGCTGCCTCCTCTTCTCCCGAGGAGGCTCGCTTCCCGCCTGCTGTGCACTAGGCTTCCAGGCGGGGGCGCCCCGCGCCTCCTACAGGGCTTGGCTCAGGGGCTGCTTCCCTGGAGCTGGGGCTGCCGGCGGGAGCCCAGACACGCAGGGGCAGGCCCCACCAGCTGCACACGTCTCTGCTGGGGAGGAGAGCGCTAGGGACATGACGTCTGTCAGGCACCTTCTGGGCGCCCACGGAGTCAGCCTCCGGGTGTGTGGGGCTGCAGACCACAGCCAGGGGCCCTGGGAGCCTTGTGCTCTCCGTGCGGCGCTGAGTCTGGGCGGCCAAGCACCCGCTGGAGGAGCCCTGCACTTGCCCTCCCCTGCCCTCTAAGAGAGGCCTCACTGCTGGAGGGCTTGGCAGTGTGCAAGCCACCGGCTCCTAAGCCTTGCCCACGGACGCCTGGGGCCTAGATGCAAAGGCAAGGCAGGAGTGGAGCTGAGGCCAGGAAGGCGCCAGGGGCCTCTCCCAGCATCGCACCGCCTGCTCCTTCCCGGGCAGCAAGCCTAGCAGCGAGGCAAGCCTGGGCAAGTCTCGCCCAGGGCAGAGCAGCCTCGCGCAAGGCACTTGACTGGATCCGGCCTCTGAGCAGAGCTGGAGCTCTGCCGTCCTGGAGGCACACTCGGCTCGGCCCAAGCGGGGATTGCAGCTGCACGCGGCTTGGCTCCCTCGACTCTTCCCAAGGAGGCTCGCTTCCAAGCGCACTGTGCACTTGGCTTCCAGGCAGGGACGCCCCGCGCCTCCTGCAGGTCTTGGCACAGGGGCTGCTTCCCCTGAGCGGAGGCTGTGGGCGGCAGCCCAGACACGCAGGGGCAGGCCCCAACCACCTGCCCACGTCTCTGCTGGTGGGGAGAGCACTAGGGAAATGACGTCTCTCAGGCACCTTCTGGGCGCTCACGGAGTCAGCCTCCGGGTGTGTGGGGCTGCAGACCGCAGCCAGGGGCCCTGGGAGCCTGGGGCTCTCCGTGCTGTGCTGAGTCCGGGCGGCCAAGCGAGCGCTGGAGGAGCCCTGCACTTGCCATTCCCTTCCCTATGACAGAGCTCTCACGGCTGGAGGGCCTGGCAGCGTGCAACCCAGCGGCCCCTAAGCCCTCCGCAAGGACGCCTGGGGACTAGGTGCAAAGGCAAGGCAGGAGTGGAGCTGAGGCCAGGAAGGCGCCAGGAGCGTCTGCCTGTCTGGCGCAGCCTGCTCCTTCCCGGGCAGGAAGCCCAGCAGCGAGGCAAGTCTGGGCAAGGCTCGCCCAGGGCAGAGCAGCCTCACGCCAGCAACTCTGCCAGATCGGGCCTCTGAGCAGAGCTGGGGCTCTGCCGTACTGGAGGCTCACTGGGCTCCGCCCAAGGAGTGAGTGCAGACGCACGCAGCTGGGCTGCCTCCTCTTCTCCCGAGGAGGCTCGCTTCCCGCCTGCTGTGCACTAGGCTTCCAGGCGGGGGCGCCCCGCGCCTCCTACAGGGCTTGGCTCAGGGGCTGCTTCCCTGGAGCTGGGGCTGCCGGCGGGAGCCCAGACACGCAGGGGCAGGCCCCACCAGCTGCACACGTCTCTGCTGGGGAGGAGAGCGCTAGGGACATGACGTCTGTCAGGCACCTTCTGGGCGCCCACGGAGTCAGCCTCCGGGTGTGTGGGGCTGCAGACCACAGCCAGGGGCCCTGGGAGCCTTGTGCTCTCCGTGCGGCGCTGAGTCTGGGCGGCCAAGCACCCGCTGGAGGAGCCCTGCACTTGCCCTCCCCTGCCCTCTAAGAGAGGCCTCACTGCTGGAGGGCTTGGCAGTGTGCAAGCCACCGGCTCCTAAGCCTTGCCCACGGACGCCTGGGGCCTAGATGCAAAGGCAAGGCAGGAGTGGAGCTGAGGCCAGGAAGGCGCCAGGGGCCTCTCCCAGCATCGCACCGCCTGCTCCTTCCCGGGCAGCAAGCCTAGCAGCGAGGCAAGCCTGGGCAAGTCTCGCCCAGGGCAGAGCAGCCTCGCGCAAGGCACTTGACTGGATCCGGCCTCTGAGCAGAGCTGGAGCTCTGCCGTCCTGGAGGCACACTCGGCTCGGCCCAAGCGGGGATTGCAGCTGCACGCGGCTTGGCTCCCTCGACTCTTCCCAAGGAGGCTCGCTTCCAAGCGCACTGTGCACTTGGCTTCCAGGCAGGGACGCCCCGCGCCTCCTGCAGGTCTTGGCACAGGGGCTGCTTCCCCTGAGCGGAGGCTGTGGGCGGCAGCCCAGACACGCAGGGGCAGGCCCCAACCACCTGCCCACGTCTCTGCTGGTGGGGAGAGCACTAGGGAAATGACGTCTCTCAGGCACCTTCTGGGCGCTCACGGAGTCAGCCTCCGGGTGTGTGGGGCTGCAGACCGCAGCCAGGGGCCCTGGGAGCCTGGGGCTCTCCGTGCTGTGCTGAGTCCGGGCGGCCAAGCGAGCGCTGGAGGAGCCCTGCACTTGCCATTCCCTTCCCTATGACAGAGCTCTCACGGCTGGAGGGCCTGGCAGCGTGCAACCCAGCGGCCCCTAAGCCCTCCGCAAGGACGCCTGGGGACTAGGTGCAAAGGCAAGGCAGGAGTGGAGCTGAGGCCAGGAAGGCGCCAGGAGCGTCTGCCTGTCTGGCGCAGCCTGCTCCTTCCCGGGCAGGAAGCCCAGCAGCGAGGCAAGTCTGGGCAAGGCTCGCCCAGGGCAGAGCAGCCTCACGCCAGCAACTCTGCCAGATCGGGCCTCTGAGCAGAGCTGGGGCTCTGCCGTACTGGAGGCTCACTGGGCTCCGCCCAAGGAGTGAGTGCAGACGCACGCAGCTGGGCTGCCTCCTCTTCTCCCGAGGAGGCTCGCTTCCCGCCTGCTGTGCACTAGGCTTCCAGGCGGGGGCGCCCCGCGCCTCCTACAGGGCTTGGCTCAGGGGCTGCTTCCCTGGAGCTGGGGCTGCCGGCGGGAGCCCAGACACGCAGGGGCAGGCCCCACCAGCTGCACACGTCTCTGCTGGGGAGGAGAGCGCTAGGGACATGACGTCTGTCAGGCACCTTCTGGGCGCCCACGGAGTCAGCCTCCGGGTGTGTGGGGCTGCAGACCACAGCCAGGGGCCCTGGGAGCCTTGTGCTCTCCGTGCGGCGCTGAGTCTGGGCGGCCAAGCACCCGCTGGAGGAGCCCTGCACTTGCCCTCCCCTGCCCTCTAAGAGAGGCCTCACTGCTGGAGGGCTTGGCAGTGTGCAAGCCACCGGCTCCTAAGCCTTGCCCACGGACGCCTGGGGCCTAGATGCAAAGGCAAGGCAGGAGTGGAGCTGAGGCCAGGAAGGCGCCAGGGGCCTCTCCCAGCATCGCACCGCCTGCTCCTTCCCGGGCAGCAAGCCTAGCAGCGAGGCAAGCCTGGGCAAGTCTCGCCCAGGGCAGAGCAGCCTCGCGCAAGGCACTTGACTGGATCCGGCCTCTGAGCAGAGCTGGAGCTCTGCCGTCCTGGAGGCACACTCGGCTCGGCCCAAGCGGGGATTGCAGCTGCACGCGGCTTGGCTCCCTCGACTCTTCCCAAGGAGGCTCGCTTCCAAGCGCACTGTGCACTTGGCTTCCAGGCAGGGACGCCCCGCGCCTCCTGCAGGTCTTGGCACAGGGGCTGCTTCCCCTGAGCGGAGGCTGTGGGCGGCAGCCCAGACACGCAGGGGCAGGCCCCAACCACCTGCCCACGTCTCTGCTGGTGGGGAGAGCACTAGGGAAATGACGTCTCTCAGGCACCTTCTGGGCGCTCACGGAGTCAGCCTCCAGGTGTGTGGGGCTGCAGACCGCAGCCAGGGGCCCTGGGAGCCTGGGGCTCTCCGTGCTGTGCTGAGTCCGGGCGGCCAAGCGAGCGCTGGAGGGGCCCTGCACTTGCCATTCCCTTCCCTATGACAGAGCTCTCACGGCTGGAGGGCCTGGCAGCGTGCAACCCAGCGGCCCCTAAGCCCTCCGCAAGGACGCCTGGGGACTAGGTGCAAAGGCAAGGCAGGAGTGGAGCTGAGGCCAGGAAGGCGCCAGGAGCGTCTGCCTGTCTGGCGCAGCCTGCTCCTTCCCGGGCAGGAAGCCCAGCAGCGAGGCAAGTCTGGGCAAGGCTCGCCCAGGGCAGAGCAGCCTCACGCCAGCAACTCTGCCAGATCGGGCCTCTGAGCAGAGCTGGGGCTCTGCCGTACTGGAGGCTCACTGGGCTCCGCCCAAGGAGTGAGTGCAGACGCACGCAGCTGGGCTGCCTCCTCTTCTCCCGAGGAGGCTCGCTTCCCGCCTGCTGTGCACTAGGCTTCCAGGCGGGGGCGCCCCGCGCCTCCTACAGGGCTTGGCTCAGGGGCTGCTTCCCTGGAGCTGGGGCTGCCGGCGGGAGCCCAGACACGCAGGGGCAGGCCCCACCAGCTGCACACGTCTCTGCTGGGGAGGAGAGCGCTAGGGACATGACGTCTGTCAGGCACCTTCTGGGCGCCCACGGAGTCAGCCTCCGGGTGTGTGGGGCTGCAGACCACAGCCAGGGGCCCTGGGAGCCTTGTGCTCTCCGTGCGGCGCTGAGTCTGGGCGGCCAAGCACCCGCTGGAGGAGCCCTGCACTTGCCCTCCCCTGCCCTCTAAGAGAGGCCTCACTGCTGGAGGGCTTGGCAGTGTGCAAGCCACCGGCTCCTAAGCCTTGCCCACGGACGCCTGGGGCCTAGATGCAAAGGCAAGGCAGGAGTGGAGCTGAGGCCAGGAAGGCGCCAGGGGCCTCTCCCAGCATCGCACCGCCTGCTCCTTCCCGGGCAGCAAGCCTAGCAGCGAGGCAAGCCTGGGCAAGTCTCGCCCAGGGCAGAGCAGCCTCGCGCAAGGCACTTGACTGGATCCGGCCTCTGAGCAGAGCTGGAGCTCTGCCGTCCTGGAGGCACACTCGGCTCGGCCCAAGCGGGGATTGCAGCTGCACGCGGCTTGGCTCCCTCGACTCTTCCCAAGGAGGCTCGCTTCCAAGCGCACTGTGCACTTGGCTTCCAGGCAGGGACGCCCCGCGCCTCCTGCAGGTCTTGGCACAGGGGCTGCTTCCCCTGAGCGGAGGCTGTGGGCGGCAGCCCAGACACGCAGGGGCAGGCCCCAACCACCTGCCCACGTCTCTGCTGGTGGGGAGAGCACTAGGGAAATGACGTCTGTCAGGCACCTTCTGGGCGCTCACGGAGTCAGCCTCCGGGTGTGTGGGGCTGCAGACCGCAGCCAGGGGCCCTGGGAGCCTGGGGCTCTCCGTGCTGTGCTGAGTCCGGGCGGCCAAGCGAGCGCTGGAGGAGCCCTGCACTTGCCATTCCCTTCCCTATGACAGAGCTCTCACGGCTGGAGGGCCTGGCAGCGTGCAACCCAGCGGCCCCTAAGCCCTCCGCAAGGACGCCTGGGGACTAGGTGCAAAGGCAAGGCAGGAGTGGAGCTGAGGCCAGGAAGGCGCCAGGAGCGTCTGCCTGTCTGGCGCAGCCTGCTCCTTCCCGGGCAGGAAGCCCAGCAGCGAGGCAAGTCTGGGCAAGGCTCGCCCAGGGCAGAGCAGCCTCACGCCAGCAACTCTGCCAGATCGGGCCTCTGAGCAGAGCTGGGGCTCTGCCGTACTGGAGGCTCACTGGGCTCCGCCCAAGGAGTGAGTGCAGACGCACGCAGCTGGGCTGCCTCCTCTTCTCCCGAGGAGGCTCGCTTCCCGCCTGCTGTGCACTAGGCTTCCAGGCGGGGGCGCCCCGCGCCTCCTACAGGGCTTGGCTCAGGGGCTGCTTCCCTGGAGCTGGGGCTGCCGGCGGGAGCCCAGACACGCAGGGGCAGGCCCCACCAGCTGCACACGTCTCTGCTGGGGAGGAGAGCGCTAGGGACATGACGTCTGTCAGGCACCTTCTGGGCGCCCACGGAGTCAGCCTCCGGGTGTGTGGGGCTGCAGACCACAGCCAGGGGCCCTGGGAGCCTTGTGCTCTCCGTGCGGCGCTGAGTCTGGGCGGCCAAGCACCCGCTGGAGGAGCCCTGCACTTGCCCTCCCCTGCCCTCTAAGAGAGGCCTCACTGCTGGAGGGCTTGGCAGTGTGCAAGCCACCGGCTCCTAAGCCTTGCCCACGGACGCCTGGGGCCTAGATGCAAAGGCAAGGCAGGAGTGGAGCTGAGGCCAGGAAGGCGCCAGGGGCCTCTCCCAGCATCGCACCGCCTGCTCCTTCCCGGGCAGCAAGCCTAGCAGCGAGGCAAGCCTGGGCAAGTCTCGCCCAGGGCAGAGCAGCCTCGCGCAAGGCACTTGACTGGATCCGGCCTCTGAGCAGAGCTGGAGCTCTGCCGTCCTGGAGGCACACTCGGCTCGGCCCAAGCGGGGATTGCAGCTGCACGCGGCTTGGCTCCCTCGACTCTTCCCAAGGAGGCTCGCTTCCAAGCGCACTGTGCACTTGGCTTCCAGGCAGGGACGCCCCGCGCCTCCTGCAGGTCTTGGCACAGGGGCTGCTTCCCCTGAGCGGAGGCTGTGGGCGGCAGCCCAGACACGCAGGGGCAGGCCCCAACCACCTGCCCACGTCTCTGCTGGTGGGGAGAGCACTAGGGAAATGACGTCTCTCAGGCACCTTCTGGGCGCTCACGGAGTCAGCCTCCGGGTGTGTGGGGCTGCAGACCGCAGCCAGGGGCCCTGGGAGCCTGGGGCTCTCCGTGCTGTGCTGAGTCCGGGCGGCCAAGCGAGCGCTGGAGGAGCCCTGCACTTGCCATTCCCTTCCCTATGACAGAGCTCTCACGGCTGGAGGGCCTGGCAGCGTGCAACCCAGCGGCCCCTAAGCCCTCCGCAAGGACGCCTGGGGACTAGGTGCAAAGGCAAGGCAGGAGTGGAGCTGAGGCCAGGAAGGCGCCAGGAGCGTCTGCCTGTCTGGCGCAGCCTGCTCCTTCCCGGGCAGGAAGCCCAGCAGCGAGGCAAGTCTGGGCAAGGCTCGCCCAGGGCAGAGCAGCCTCACGCCAGCAACTCTGCCAGATCGGGCCTCTGAGCAGAGCTGGGGCTCTGCCGTACTGGAGGCTCACTGGGCTCCGCCCAAGGAGTGAGTGCAGACGCACGCAGCTGGGCTGCCTCCTCTTCTCCCGAGGAGGCTCGCTTCCCGCCTGCTGTGCACTAGGCTTCCAGGCGGGGGCGCCCCGCGCCTCCTACAGGGCTTGGCTCAGGGGCTGCTTCCCTGGAGCTGGGGCTGCCGGCGGGAGCCCAGACACGCAGGGGCAGGCCCCACCAGCTGCACACGTCTCTGCTGGGGAGGAGAGTGCTAGGGACATGACGTCTGTCAGGCACCTTCTGGGCGCCCACGGAGTCAGCCTCCGGGTGTGTGGGGCTGCAGACCACAGCCAGGGGCCCTGGGAGCCTTGTGCTCTCCGTGCGGCGCTGAGTCTGGGCGGCCAAGCACCCGCTGGAGGAGCCCTGCACTTGCCCTCCCCTGCCCTCTAAGAGAGGCCTCACTGCTGGAGGGCTTGGCAGTGTGCAAGCCACCGGCTCCTAAGCCTTGCCCACGGACGCCTGGGGCCTAGATGCAAAGGCAAGGCAGGAGTGGAGCTGAGGCCAGGAAGGCGCCAGGGGCCTCTCCCAGCATCGCACCGCCTGCTCCTTCCCGGGCAGCAAGCCTAGCAGCGAGGCAAGCCTGGGCAAGTCTCGCCCAGGGCAGAGCAGCCTCGCGCAAGGCACTTGACTGGATCCGGCCTCTGAGCAGAGCTGGAGCTCTGCCGTCCTGGAGGCACACTCGGCTCGGCCCAAGCGGGGATTGCAGCTGCACGCGGCTTGGCTCCCTCGACTCTTCCCAAGGAGGCTCGCTTCCAAGCGCACTGTGCACTTGGCTTCCAGGCAGGGACGCCCCGCGCCTCCTGCAGGTCTTGGCACAGGGGCTGCTTCCCCTGAGCGGAGGCTGTGGGCGGCAGCCCAGACACGCAGGGGCAGGCCCCAACCACCTGCCCACGTCTCTGCTGGTGGGGAGAGCACTAGGGAAATGACGTCTGTCAGGCACCTTCTGGGCGCTCACGGAGTCAGCCTCCGGGTGTGTGGGGCTGCAGACCGCAGCCAGGGGCCCTGGGAGCCTGGGGCTCTCCGTGCTGTGCTGAGTCCGGGCGGCCAAGCGAGCGCTGGAGGAGCCCTGCACTTGCCATTCCCTTCCCTATGACAGAGCTCTCACGGCTGGAGGGCCTGGCAGCGTGCAACCCAGCGGCCCCTAAGCCCTCCGCAAGGACGCCTGGGGACTAGGTGCAAAGGCAAGGCAGGAGTGGAGCTGAGGCCAGGAAGGCGCCAGGAGCGTCTGCCTGTCTGGCGCAGCCTGCTCCTTCCCGGGCAGGAAGCCCAGCAGCGAGGCAAGTCTGGGCAAGGCTCGCCCAGGGCAGAGCAGCCTCACGCCAGCAACTCTGCCAGATCGGGCCTCTGAGCAGAGCTGGGGCTCTGCCGTACTGGAGGCTCACTGGGCTCCGCCCAAGGAGTGAGTGCAGACGCACGCAGCTGGGCTGCCTCCTCTTCTCCCGAGGAGGCTCGCTTCCCGCCTGCTGTGCACTAGGCTTCCAGGCGGGGGCGCCCCGCGCCTCCTACAGGGCTTGGCTCAGGGGCTGCTTCCCTGGAGCTGGGGCTGCCGGCGGGAGCCCAGACACGCAGGGGCAGGCCCCACCAGCTGCACACGTCTCTGCTGGGGAGGAGAGCGCTAGGGACATGACGTCTGTCAGGCACCTTCTGGGCGCCCACGGAGTCAGCCTCCGGGTGTGTGGGGCTGCAGACCACAGCCAGGGGCCCTGGGAGCCTTGTGCTCTCCGTGCGGCGCTGAGTCTGGGCGGCCAAGCACCCGCTGGAGGAGCCCTGCACTTGCCCTCCCCTGCCCTCTAAGAGAGGCCTCACTGCTGGAGGGCTTGGCAGTGTGCAAGCCACCGGCTCCTAAGCCTTGCCCACGGACGCCTGGGGCCTAGATGCAAAGGCAAGGCAGGAGTGGAGCTGAGGCCAGGAAGGCGCCAGGGGCCTCTCCCAGCATCGCACCGCCTGCTCCTTCCCGGGCAGCAAGCCTAGCAGCGAGGCAAGCCTGGGCAAGTCTCGCCCAGGGCAGAGCAGCCTCGCGCAAGGCACTTGACTGGATCCGGCCTCTGAGCAGAGCTGGAGCTCTGCCGTCCTGGAGGCACACTCGGCTCGGCCCAAGCGGGGATTGCAGCTGCACGCGGCTTGGCTCCCTCGACTCTTCCCAAGGAGGCTCGCTTCCAAGCGCACTGTGCACTTGGCTTCCAGGCAGGGACGCCCCGCGCCTCCTGCAGGTCTTGGCACAGGGGCTGCTTCCCCTGAGCGGAGGCTGTGGGCGGCAGCCCAGACACGCAGGGGCAGGCCCCAACCACCTGCCCACGTCTCTGCTGGTGGGGAGAGCACTAGGGAAATGACGTCTGTCAGGCACCTTCTGGGCGCTCACGGAGTCAGCCTCCGGGTGTGTGGGGCTGCAGACCGCAGCCAGGGGCCCTGGGAGCCTGGGGCTCTCCGTGCTGTGCTGAGTCCGGGCGGCCAAGCGAGCGCTGGAGGAGCCCTGCACTTGCCATTCCCTTCCCTATGACAGAGCTCTCACGGCTGGAGGGCCTGGCAGCGTGCAACCCAGCGGCCCCTAAGCCCTCCGCAAGGACGCCTGGGGACTAGGTGCAAAGGCAAGGCAGGAGTGGAGCTGAGGCCAGGAAGGCGCCAGGAGCGTCTGCCTGTCTGGCGCAGCCTGCTCCTTCCCGGGCAGGAAGCCCAGCAGCGAGGCAAGTCTGGGCAAGGCTCGCCCAGGGCAGAGCAGCCTCACGCCAGCAACTCTGCCAGATCGGGCCTCTGAGCAGAGCTGGGGCTCTGCCGTACTGGAGGCTCACTGGGCTCCGCCCAAGGAGTGAGTGCAGACGCACGCAGCTGGGCTGCCTCCTCTTCTCCCGAGGAGGCTCGCTTCCCGCCTGCTGTGCACTAGGCTTCCAGGCGGGGGCGCCCCGCGCCTCCTACAGGGCTTGGCTCAGGGGCTGCTTCCCTGGAGCTGGGGCTGCCGGCGGGAGCCCAGACACGCAGGGGCAGGCCCCACCAGCTGCACACGTCTCTGCTGGGGAGGAGAGCGCTAGGGACATGACGTCTGTCAGGCACCTTCTGGGCGCCCACGGAGTCAGCCTCCGGGTGTGTGGGGCTGCAGACCACAGCCAGGGGCCCTGGGAGCCTTGTGCTCTCCGTGCGGCGCTGAGTCTGGGCGGCCAAGCACCCGCTGGAGGAGCCCTGCACTTGCCCTCCCCTGCCCTCTAAGAGAGGCCTCACTGCTGGAGGGCTTGGCAGTGTGCAAGCCACCGGCTCCTAAGCCTTGCCCACGGACGCCTGGGGCCTAGATGCAAAGGCAAGGCAGGAGTGGAGCTGAGGCCAGGAAGGCGCCAGGGGCCTCTCCCAGCATCGCACCGCCTGCTCCTTCCCGGGCAGCAAGCCTAGCAGCGAGGCAAGCCTGGGCAAGTCTCGCCCAGGGCAGAGCAGCCTCGCGCAAGGCACTTGACTGGATCCGGCCTCTGAGCAGAGCTGGAGCTCTGCCGTCCTGGAGGCACACTCGGCTCGGCCCAAGCGGGGATTGCAGCTGCACGCGGCTTGGCTCCCTCGACTCTTCCCAAGGAGGCTCGCTTCCAAGCGCACTGTGCACTTGGCTTCCAGGCAGGGACGCCCCGCGCCTCCTGCAGGTCTTGGCACAGGGGCTGCTTCCCCTGAGCGGAGGCTGTGGGCGGCAGCCCAGACACGCAGGGGCAGGCCCCAACCACCTGCCCACGTCTCTGCTGGTGGGGAGAGCACTAGGGAAATGACGTCTGTCAGGCACCTTCTGGGCGCTCACGGAGTCAGCCTCCGGGTGTGTGGGGCTGCAGACCGCAGCCAGGGGCCCTGGGAGCCTGGGGCTCTCCGTGCTGTGCTGAGTCCGGGCGGCCAAGCGAGCGCTGGAGGAGCCCTGCACTTGCCATTCCCTTCCCTATGACAGAGCTCTCACGGCTGGAGGGCCTGGCAGCGTGCAACCCAGCGGCCCCTAAGCCCTCCGCAAGGACGCCTGGGGACTAGGTGCAAAGGCAAGGCAGGAGTGGAGCTGAGGCCAGGAAGGCGCCAGGAGCGTCTGCCTGTCTGGCGCAGCCTGCTCCTTCCCGGGCAGGAAGCCCAGCAGCGAGGCAAGTCTGGGCAAGGCTCGCCCAGGGCAGAGCAGCCTCACGCCAGCAACTCTGCCAGATCGGGCCTCTGAGCAGAGCTGGGGCTCTGCCGTACTGGAGGCTCACTGGGCTCCGCCCAAGGAGTGAGTGCAGACGCACGCAGCTGGGCTGCCTCCTCTTCTCCCGAGGAGGCTCGCTTCCCGCCTGCTGTGCACTAGGCTTCCAGGCGGGGGCGCCCCGCGCCTCCTACAGGGCTTGGCTCAGGGGCTGCTTCCCTGGAGCTGGGGCTGCCGGCGGGAGCCCAGACACGCAGGGGCAGGCCCCACCAGCTGCACACGTCTCTGCTGGGGAGGAGAGCGCTAGGGACATGACGTCTGTCAGGCACCTTCTGGGCGCCCACGGAGTCAGCCTCCGGGTGTGTGGGGCTGCAGACCACAGCCAGGGGCCCTGGGAGCCTTGTGCTCTCCGTGCGGCGCTGA
Organism: Budorcas taxicolor; assembly: GCF_023091745.1. Taxonomy (NCBI): domain Eukaryota; kingdom Metazoa; phylum Chordata; class Mammalia; order Artiodactyla; family Bovidae; genus Budorcas; species Budorcas taxicolor. Next base: position 39,793 of record NW_026292728.1, read on the forward strand.
GTCTGGCGGCCAAGCACCCGCTGGAGGAGCCCTGCACTTGCCCTCCCCTGCCCTCTAAGAGAGGCCTCACTGCTGGAGGGCTTGGCAGTGTGCAAGCCACCGGCTCCTAAGCCTTGCCCACGGACGCCTGGGGCCTAGATGCAAAGGCAAGGCAGGAGTGGAGCTGAGGCCAGGAAGGCGCCAGGGGCCTCTCCCAGCATCGCACCGCCTGCTCCTTCCCGGGCAGCAAGCCTAGCAGCGAGGCAAGCCTGGGCAAGTCTCGCCCAGGGCAGAGCAGCCTCGCGCAAGGCACTTGACTGGATCCGGCCTCTGAGCAGAGCTGGAGCTCTGCCGTCCTGGAGGCACACTCGGCTCGGCCCAAGCGGGGATTGCAGCTGCACGCGGCTTGGCTCCCTCGACTCTTCCCAAGGAGGCTCGCTTCCAAGCGCACTGTGCACTTGCTTCCAGGCAGGGACGCCCCGCGCCTCCTGCAGGTCTTGGCACAGGGGCTGCTTCCCCTGAGCGGAGGCTGTGGGCGGCAGCCCAGACACGCAGGGGCAGGCCCCAACCACCTGCCCACGTCTCTGCTGGTGGGGAGAGCACTAGGGAAATGACGTCTCTCAGGCACCTTCTGGGCGCTCACGGAGTCAGCCTCCGGGTGTGTGGGGCTGCAGACCGCAGCCAGGGGCCCTGGGAGCCTGGGGCTCTCCGTGCTGTGCTGAGTCCGGGCGGCCAAGCGAGCGCTGGAGGAGCCCTGCACTTGCCATTCCCTTCCCTATGACAGAGCTCTCACGGCTGGAGGGCCTGGCAGCGTGCAACCCAGCGGCCCTAAGCCCTCCGCAAGGACGCCTGGGGACTAGGTGCAAAGGCAAGGCAGGAGTGGAGCTGAGGCCAGGAAGGCGCCAGGAGCGTCTGCCTGTCTGGCGCAGCCTGCTCCTTCCCGGGCAGGAAGCCCAGCAGCGAGGCAAGTCTGGGCAAGGCTCGCCCAGGGCAGAGCAGCCTCACGCCAGCAACTCTGCCAGATCGGGCCTCTGAGCAGAGCTGGGGCTCTGCCGTACTGGAGGCTCACTGGGCTCCGCCCAAGGAGTGAGTGCAGACGCACGCAGCTGGGCTGCCTCCTCTTCTCCCGAGGAGGCTCGCTTCCCGCCTGCTGTGCACTAGGCTTCCAGGCGGGGGCGCCCCGCGCCTCCTACAGGGCTTGGCTCAGGGGCTGCTTCCCTGGAGCTGGGGCTGCCGGCGGGAGCCCAGACACGCAGGGGCAGGCCCCACCAGCTGCACACGTCTCTGCTGGGGAGGAGAGTGCTAGGGACATGACGTCTGTCAGGCACCTTCTGGGCGCCCACGGAGTCAGCCTCCGGGTGTGTGGGGCTGCAGACCACAGCCAGGGGCCCTGGGAGCCTTGTGCTCTCCGTGCGGCGCTGAGTCTGGGCGGCCAAGCACCCGCTGGAGGAGCCCTGCACTTGCCCTCCCCTGCCCTCTAAGAGAGGCCTCACTGCTGGAGGGCTTGGCAGTGTGCAAGCCACCGGCTCCTAAGCCTTGCCCACGGACGCCTGGGGCCTAGATGCAAAGGCAAGGCAGGAGTGGAGCTGAGGCCAGGAAGGCGCCAGGGGCCTCTCCCAGCATCGCACCGCCTGCTCCTTCCCGGGCAGCAAGCCTAGCAGCGAGGCAAGCTGGGCAAGTCTCGCCCAGGGCAGAGCAGCCTCGCGCAAGGCACTTGACTGGATCCGGCCTCTGAGCAGAGCTGGAGCTCTGCCGTCCTGGAGGCACACTCGGCTCGGCCCAAGCGGGGATTGCAGCTGCACGCGGCTTGGCTCCCTCGACTCTTCCCAAGGAGGCTCGCTTCCAAGCGCACTGTGCACTTGGCTTCCAGGCAGGGACGCCCCGCGCCTCCTGCAGGTCTTGGCACAGGGGCTGCTTCCCCTGAGCGGAGGCTGTGGGCGGCAGCCCAGACACGCAGGGCAGGCCCCAACCACCTGCCCACGTCTCTGCTGGTGGGAGAGCACTAGGGAAATGACGTCTGTCAGGCACCTTCTGGGCGCTCACGGAGTCAGCCTCCGGGTGTGTGGGGCTGCAGACCGCAGCCAGGGGCCCTGGGAGCCTGGGGCTCTCCGTGCTGTGCTGAGTCCGGGCGGCCAAGCGAGCGCTGGAGGAGCCCTGCACTTGCCATTCCCTTCCCTATGACAGAGCTCTCACGGCTGGAGGGCCTGGCAGCGTGCAACCCAGCGGCCCCTAAGCCCTCCGCAAGGACGCCTGGGGACTAGGTGCAAAGGCAAGGCAGGAGTGGAGCTGAGGCCAGGAAGGCGCCAGGAGCGTCTGCCTGTCTGGCGCAGCCTGCTCCTTCCCGCGGGCAGGAAGCCCAGCAGCGAGGCAAGTCTGGGCAAGGCTCGCCCAGGGCAGAGCAGCCTCACGCCAGCAACTCTGCCAGATCGGGCCTCTGAGCAGAGCTGGGGGCTCTGCCGTACTGGAGGCTCACTGGGCTCCGCCCAAGGAGTGAGTGCAGACGCACCGCAGCTGGGCTGCCTCCTCTTCTCCCGAGGAGGCTCGCTTCCCGCCTGCTGTGCACTAGGCTTCCAGGCGGGGGCGCCCCGCGCCTCCTACAGGGCTTGGCTCAGGGGCTGCTTCCCTGGAGCTGGGGCTGCCGGCGGGAGCCCAGACACGCAGGGGCAGGCCCCACCAGCTGCACACGTCTCTGCTGGGGAGGGAGAGCGCTAGGGACATGACGTCTGTCAGGCACCTTCTGGGCGCCCACGGAGTCAGCCTCCGGGTGTGTGGGGCTGCAGACCACAGCCAGGGGCCCTGGGAGCCTTGTGCTCTCCGTGCGGCGCTGAGTCTGGGCGGCCAAGCACCCGCTGGAGGAGCCCTGCACTTGCCCTCCCCTGCCCTCTAAGAGAGGCCTCACTGCTGGAGGGCTTGGCAGTGTGCAAGCCACCGGCTCCTAAGCCTTGCCCACGGACGCCTGGGGCCTAGATGCAAAGGCAAGGCAGGAGTGGAGCTGAGGCCAGGAAGGCGCCAGGGGCCTCTCCCAGCATCGCACCGCCTGCTCCTTCCCGGGCAGCAAGCCTAGCAGCGAGGCAAGCCTGGGCAAGTCTCGCCCAGGGCAGAGCAGCCTCGCGCAAGGCACTTGACTGGATCCGGCCTCTGAGCAGAGCTGGAGCTCTGCCGTCCTGGAGGCACACTCGGCTCGGCCCAAGCGGGGATTGCAGCTGCACGCGGCTTGGCTCCCTCGACTCTTCCCAAGGAGGCTCGCTTCCAAGCGCACTGTGCACTTGGCTTCCAGGCAGGGACGCCCCGCGCCTCCCTGCAGGTCTTGGCACAGGGGCTGCTTCCCCTGAGCGGAGGCTGTGGGCGGCAGCCCAGACACGCAGGGGCAGGCCCCAACCACCTGCCCACGTCTCTGCTGGTGGGGGAGAGCACTAGGGAAATGACGTCTGTCAGGCACCTTCTGGGCGCTCACGGAGTCAGCCTCCGGGTGTGTGGGGCTGCAGACCGCAGCCAGGGGCCCTGGGGAGCCTGGGGCTCTCCGTGCTGTGCTGAGTCCGGGCGGCCAAGCGAGCGCTGGAGGAGCCCTGCACTTGCCATTCCCTTCCCTATGACAGAGCTCTCACGGCTGGAGGGCCTGGCAGCGTGCAACCCAGCGGCCCCTAAGCCCTCCGCAAGGACGCCTGGGGACTAGGTGCAAAGGCAAGGCAGGAGTGGAGCTGAGGCCAGGAAGGCGCCAGGTGCGTCTGCCTGTCTGGCGCAGCCTGCTCCTTCCCGGGCAGGAAGCCCAGCAGCGAGGCAAGTCTGGGCAAGGCTCGCCCAGGGCAGAGCAGCCTCACGCCAGCAACTCTGCCAGATCGGGCCTCTGAGCAGAGCTGGGGCTCTGCCGTACTGGAGGCTCACTGGGCTCCGCCCAAGGAGTGAGTGCAGACGCACGCAGCTGGGCTGCCTCCTCTTCTCCCGAGGAGGCTCGCTTCCCGCCTGCTGTGCACTAGGCTTCCAGGCGGGGGCGCCCCGCGCCTCCTACAGGGCTTGGCTCAGGGGCTGCTTCCCTGGAGCTGGGGCTGCCGGCGGGAGCCCAGACACGCAGGGGCAGGCCCCACCAGCTGCACACGTCTCTGCTGGGGAGGAGAGCGCTAGGGACATGACGTCTGTCAGGCACCTTCTGGGCGCCCACGGAGTCAGCCTCCGGGTGTGTGGGGCTGCAGACCACAGCCAGGGGCCCTGGGAGCCTTGTGCTCTCCGTGCGGCGCTGAGTCTGGGCGGCCAAGCACCCGCTGGAGGAGCCCTGCACTTGCCCTCCCCTGCCCTCTAAGAGAGGCCTCACTGCTGGAGGGCTTGGCAGTGTGCAAGCCACCGGCTCCTAAGCCTTGCCCACGGACGCCTGGGGCCTAGATGCAAAGGCAAGGCAGGAGTGGAGCTGAGGCCAGGAAGGCGCCAGGGGCCTCTCCCAGCATCGCACCGCCTGCTCCTTCCCGGGCAGCAAGCCTAGCAGCGAGGCAAGCCTGGGCAAGTCTCGCCCAGGGCAGAGCAGCCTCGCGCAAGGCACTTGACTGGATCCGGCCTCTGAGCAGAGCTGGAGCTCTGCCGTCCTGGAGGCACACTCGGCTCGGCCCAAGCGGGGATTGCAGCTGCACGCGGCTTGGCTCCCTCGACTCTTCCCAAGGAGGCTCGCTTCCAAGCGCACTGTGCACTTGGCTTCCAGGCAGGGACGCCCCGCGCCTCCTGCAGGTCTTGGCACAGGGGCTGCTTCCCCTGAGCGGAGGCTGTGGGCGGCAGCCCAGACACGCAGGGGCAGGCCCCAACCACCTGCCCACGTCTCTGCTGGTGGGGAGAGCACTAGGGAAATGACGTCTGTCAGGCACCTTCTGGGCGCTCACGGAGTCAGCCTCCGGGTGTGTGGGGCTGCAGACCGCAGCCAGGGGCCCTGGGAGCCTGGGGCTCTCCGTGCTGTGCTGAGTCCGGGCGGCCAAGCGAGCGCTGGAGGAGCCCTGCACTTGCCATTCCCTTCCCTATGACAGAGCTCTCACGGCTGGAGGGCCTGGCAGCGTGCAACCAGCGGCCCCTAAGCCCTCCGCAAGGACGCCTGGGGACTAGGTGCAAAGGCAAGGCAGGAGTGGAGCTGAGGCCAGGAAGGCGCCAGGAGCGTCTGCCTGTCTGGCGCAGCCTGCTCCTTCCCGGGCAGGAAGCCCAGCAGCGAGGCAAGTCTGGGCAAGGCTCGCCCAGGGCAGAGCAGCCTCACGCCAGCAACTCTGCCAGATCGGGCCTCTGAGCAGAGCTGGGGCTCTGCCGTACTGGAGGCTCACTGGGCTCCGCCCAAGGAGTGAGGGTGCAGACGCACGCAGCTGGGCTGCCTCCTCTTCTCCCGAGGAGGCTCGCTTCCCGCCCTGCTGTGCACTAGGCTTCCAGGCGGGGGCGCCCCGCGCCTCCTACAGGGCTTGGCTCAGGGGCTGCTTCCCTGGAGCTGGGGCTGCCGGCGGGAGCCCAGACACGCAGGGGCAGGCCCCACCAGCTGCACACGTCTCTGCTGGGGAGGAGAGCGCTAGGGACATGACGTCTGTCAGGCACCTTCTGGGCGCCCACGGAGTCAGCCTCCGGGTGTGTGGGGCTGCAGACCACAGCCAGGGGCCCTGGGAGCCTTGTGCTCTCCGTGCGGCGCTGAGTCTGGGCGGCCAAGCACCCGCTGGAGGAGCCCTGCACTTGCCCTCCCCTGCCCTCTAAGAGAGGCCTCACTGCTGGAGGGCTTGGCAGTGTGCAAGCCACCGGCTCCTAAGCCTTGCCCACGGACGCCTGGGGCCTAGATGCAAAGGCAAGGCAGGAGTGGAGCTGAGGCCAGGAAGGCGCCAGGGGCCTCTCCCAGCATCGCACCGCCTGCTCCTTCCCGGGCAGCAAGCCTAGCAGCGAGGCAAGCCTGGGCAAGTCTCGCCCAGGGCAGAGCAGCCTCGCGCAAGGCACTTGACTGGATCCGGCCTCTGAGCAGAGCTGGAGCTCTGCCGTCCTGGAGGCACACTCGGCTCGGCCCCAAGCGGGGATTGCAGCTGCACGCGGCTTGGCTCCCTCGACTCTTCCCAAGGAGGCTCGCTTCCAAGCGCACTGTGCACTTGGCTTCCAGGCAGGGACGCCCCGCGCCTCCTGCAGGTCTTGGCACAGGGGGCTGCTTCCCCTGAGCGGAGGCTGTGGGCGGCAGCCCAGACACGCAGGGGCAGGCCCCAACCACCTGCCCACGTCTCTGCTGGTGGGGAGAGCACTAGGGAAATGACGTCTGTCAGGCACCTTCTGGGCGCTCACGGAGTCAGCCTCCGGGTGTGTGGGGCTGCAGACCGCAGCCAGGGGCCCTGGGAGCCTGGGGCTCTCCGTGCTGTGCTGAGTCCGGGCGGCCAAGCGAGCGCTGGAGGAGCCCTGCACTTGCCATTCCCTTCCCTATGACAGAGCTCTCACGGCTGGAGGGCCTGGCAGCGTGCAACCCAGCGGCCCCTAAGCCCTCCGCAAGGACGCCTGGGGACTAGGTGCAAAGGCAAGGCAGGAGTGGAGCTGAGGCCAGGAAGGCGCCAGGAGCGTCTGCCTGTCTGGCGCAGCCTGCTCCTTCCCGGGCAGGAAGCCCAGCAGCGAGGCAAGTCTGGGCAAGGCTCGCCCAGGGCAGAGCAGCCCTCACGCCAGCAACTCTGCCAGATCGGGCCTCTGAGCAGAGCTGGGGCTCTGCCGTACTGGAGGCTCACTGGGCTCCGCCCAAGGAGTGAGTGCAGACGCACGCAGCTGGGCTGCCTCCTCTTCTCCCGAGGAGGCTCGCTTCCCGCCTGCTGTGCACTAGGCTTCCCAGGCGGGGGCGCCCCGCGCCTCCTACAGGGCTTGGCTCAGGGGCTGCTTCCCTGGAGCTGGGGCTGCCGGCGGG